>NC_132933.1:55293818-55597152 GCF_047675955.1 Chlorocebus sabaeus
GGTGTGAAAGATTAAAGATTGAAAATTGGGTACAGTGTATACTACTCAGGTGATGGGTGGGTGCACCAAAATCTCACAAATCACCATTAAAGAAGTTACTCATGTAAATAAACAATGCCTTTTCCCCAAAAACCTATGGAAATAAATTTTTTAAAAAAAATCTCATGTACCTCATAAATATATACAACTACTATGTACTCACAAAAATTAGAAATAAAATAAAGGCAACCATATTAATAATTACATTAAATAATAATAGACTATATATGCTAATCAAAAGGCAGATATTATCAGAAATGCTAAAAAGTCAAGACCCAACTATATGCCATCTACAACATACATACTTTAATATGACACAAATATGTGGGAAAAGTGTAAAAGTATAATATGTAAGCAGTAAGTATGAGGTCACAGTAGCTATATTAACACCAGCTAAAAGAAACTTTAAGACAAAGAATATCACCAAAGGTAAAGAGTAACATTCTATAATGATAAGTGGATCATTTTCCAGGAAAAAATTCTAAACATACATGTGCTTAATAGCAGAACTTTAAAATTCATGAAGCAACAATTGACAGCATTAAAGAGAGAAATAGACAATTCCAAAATCATAGTAAGAGATTTTAGCACCTCTCTCTCAGTAATTCATAGAACAGCTGGAAAAAAGTTAGGTTAAACATAGAAGATCTGAACAATACTATCAACAAGTTTGACCTAATTGATATTTATAGACTGTGTCACTCAATAACTGCAGAATGCACATTTCTTTCATGTACACATGGTACAGTCACCAAAATTGACCACACGTATGACCATGAAACAGACATCAATGAATCTAAAAAGGTTTGAAATCATACAGAATATATTTTCCGGTCACAATAGAATTAAATTAGAAACCAATAACACAATAAGAGTCTAGGAAATTCTCAGATATTTGGAACTTAAGACACTTCTAAATAATTTATGAGCCAGAGAAAAATCACAAAGAAAATAATAAAATTTAAAAATGTTTCTAACTAAATGATAATGAAAATAAAGCATGTGAAAATACAGTGCTTAGGAGGAAATTGATAGTTTAAGATGCCTATACCATAAAAAAGAAAGAATTAACATTAATAACCCAAATTCCCACTTCAAGAAGTTAATACAGAGAAAAGTAAACCAAAAGTTAGCAGAAGGAAGGAAATAATGAGGCAGAAATAAACACAACAAAAAACAGGTAATAAAGAAAAGTAGCAAAGCCAAAAGCTGGTTCTATGAAAAGATGAACATAATTTATAAAACCCCTAGCTAGATTAAATAAGAAAAAGAGAAAATGCAAATCATTATAAAGAATGAGAAAGAGGTTAGCAAGACAAGTTCTAGATACATTAAACATATAATTTAAAATTTAAAAAAAATATGAAGAGCTTCATGTTAACAAGTTCAATAACTTACTTGAAATGGACAAGTTCTTGAGATATAAAACTATCAAATTTGACACAGGTTGAAACAGAAAGTTTTCAGAACATATGGGAGGAGAAAGAACCTCCCAAATGGTTTTATGAAGCCAAAATATACTTAATATAAAATTCTGAAAGAGAAATTACCAAAAAAAGACCAATATTTTTCATAAATACAATTGCAAAAAAATTTTAATAAAATATTGATGAATCAATTTAACCGTCTATTTTTTTAAATAACACAATAGCTAAATTTGTTTTATCACTGGGATGCAAGGTTACTTTGACATTCAAAAATAAAACAATATAATTCACCAGATTAACAGAATAAAGGAGAAAACATATGATTACTTCAATAGAGAGAAAAAAAGATTTAAGAATATTCAACAGCTATTATGATTAAAAATAGAAACAAACTCACATGAAACTAGGAAAAAAATCTCTTAAGGTGACCAATGGCATCTATTTTTTAAAAAACAAAGAACTAAAATAAGAGCATACTTAGGAGTGAGACATTAAATGCTTTCCTGTGTTTGCTAGTAGTCCTAGCTACTACAATAAGACAAGCAAAAGATATAGAAAACATAAAGATTGGAAAGAGAAAAGTATTGTGTGTATTTCCTGATGACACAATTATTTATGAGAAAATCCTAGATAATCTACAAAACAACTCATAGAACTAACAAACAAATTTAGCAAGGTCACAGGATATAAAGTTAATATCCAAAAAATCAGTTATATTTTGATACACTGGCAAATGATAGAAAAATGAAATTTTAAAAAAATTGACAGTAGCCCCCTCTCCTCAAAAATAAAAAAAAATTAGGAATAAATCTAACAAAACACATGACACATCTCCTCACTAAAAATTATGAAACATTAGTGGAAAATATTAAAGACATATAGACGGAGAGAGCCATAATCATGGATTGGAAAATTTAATGCTGTTAACATGTCAATTATCCCCAAATTAATCTGTAGATTCAACACAACCCTAATCCAAATTCCAGCAGGGCTTTCTTAAGTAGAAATTGAAAAGTTGATTTTTAAAGGTACATGGAAATGCAAGTGACCTTAGAATTGCCAAAGCAATTTTTAAAAAGAAAAACAAAGCTGTAGAAAGTATAGCACCTGACTTCAAGACAGTATAAAGCATTAGTACTGGAGTGTAGTATGAATGAAGACATATCAATCAAGGTAACAAAAAAGAGTACAGAAATATTATATATATAGTCAAAATATTTTTCAACTACAATGTCAATGCAATTCAGTGAATAGAGAAAATGAATGTTGATTGTTACCTCATTCTGTATGCAAAAATTCACCCCAAACGGGTCATAGATTTAAATATGAAAGATTAAAGCTATAAAACTTTTAGAGTAAAGCAAAGGAAGAAATCTTTATGACTTTGGAGTTGTCAAAATTTTTTAGACAAATCTCAGAAATCAATAAACATATAAGAAAAAATGATTAGATTCGAATCTATTCATTTCAATGAATAGATTGAAATGAAAAACTTCTGCTCTTTAACAGACACTTTTAAGAAAATAAAAATACAAGCCACAAACTAAGGAAATATCCTTCAGAGCTTACATCTGACAAAGGACTTGTATCCAGATTATATAAAGTGCTACTACAATTCAATAATAAAAAGACTTCCCGCCCAAAAAAAATGAAAAATGGAAAGAATATTTAAACAGACACTTAACAAAAGAATATACAAATGGCCAATAAGTTCAGGAAGAGATGCTCAAGACATTAGCTATCAGAGAAATGTAAATGAAAACCATAATGATACACCACTACAAACATACTAAAGTGGCTAAAACTAAAACAACCAAACAAATGAAAAACTCAAGTGATGAGGATGTGGGGCAACTAGCATTTTCATGCATTACTGGTAGGAATGTAAAATAGTATAACCTCTTTAAAAAACTGTTTAGCAGTTTTTTAAAAATACATACATATACCTATTATATAACTCGGCCTTTTTTCCCTAAGTGTTTATCCAAGAAAAAACGTTAGTAGAAGCTTTTTTTTTCTGAGACAGAGTCTTTCTCTGCCACCCAGGCTGATCTTGGTTCACTGCAACCTCCATCTCCCAGGTCCAAGCGATTCTCCTGCCTCAGCCTCCCAAGTAGCTGGGACTACAGGCATGTGACACCACACTGGGCTAATTTTTTGTATTTTCAGTAGAAACGGGGTTTTGCCATGTTGCCCAGGCTGGTCTCAGACTTCTGAGCTCAGGGCAATCTGCCCGCCTTAGCCTCGAAAAGTGCTGAGATTACAGGCGTGAGCCACTGCACCCAGCCAGAAGCTTTATTTGTATTAATAATATCTCAAAATTTGAAACAACCCAAATATCCTTCAACAAGTCAATAGATAGACAAATAAATGTCATATAGTCATATAATAGAATACTATTCAGCAATAAAAAGGAATGAATTATTGCTACATCCAACAAAATCAATATTTCAGAAAACAATCATGTTGAATGAAAGAATTTGGTCAAGAAGAGTGCATACTGCATGATTTCATTCATTTGAAACACTAAAAAATACAAACTAATGTAGAGGGAGAGAAAGTCAATCATTGGTTGCCTGGGGCATACAGAGTCAGGGCTAGATTACAAAGCATCATGAACAAACTTGATGTGCATTGTTGGCTGGAAAAAAGCAGGTGATGGAAATGGTATGTATCTTAATTGTGGTAGTGTTTTCGTGTGTGTATTTAACTGTCAAAACTCATAAAATTATATAATTTTAATAAACTCAGTTGGTCATGTGCATATTATGCCTCAATACAGTTGGTTAAAAAAAAAACCAAGATACTTGCTACGTAATATTTACCCTTTGTATGTATAAAAATGTATTCAGTCAAGATTCTATTATTATTTAGAGAAACACTTTTAGTGTAAATAAATGATGGCAAATATGCAAATTCAAATAAAAAAGTCTAAACGTTATTGAATATAATCCAGGAAGGCACAGAAAGAAGAGCTAGATAACTGAGAGACAAATATACCTACTGGGGTGAGGAAACAATGGGGTGAGGAAACAATGTTTTAGCCAGGATGGTGACTGCTTACATAAATAGCAAAGCCCCCCGTTTCCCTGCAGTAATGAAGAAGATTTTGACAAGTATTTTACTCTGTAATTTGTATGCCTCAGGTGTAGTATAGCTTAGATAGGTCATTTGTTCTGTGGTTCATATAGGTAGAGTGGCAAATATAATTGACAGTAGTCCATGAAACACACGGCCTTGCGGAGAATTTATGAAAGATATCAGGGACTGTAGTACTGAGCAAATCCTATTGTGAGGCAGAAGGCTAAAATCGTACTTTACAAAAACTGAGATTTAACAAACCTCATTAGCTCTGTCCCTGACGCCACCTAAACTGCTTGTTAAAGGCGCACCACTATTTAAGATGAATTGGGTGGCAAAATGTCTTCCTCCTGAGCACTTTGGAAAAGGAGAACTATAAATCCAACCATTGCTCTTAATTGTTGGCTGGAAAGAAGCAGGTCTATTTACTCTTTTTCCTGGCACTGGTGGAAGACTTGGTTACCTTTAAATTATTCAGTTACATCACAGAGGAACGAATAGACTGAAGAAGAACATCAAGGCTGTGAATCAGTGCTCCAAAAGTAAATTTCTAATGGCAAAGTTTGGCACCAATGAGAGTCTCGAATTATCCTGGCCTTTTTTTCCCTCTATTTCTCTTTTTTTTTTTTTTTTTGTCCCTGGATAGACCCCTGATACTTCATAAACCCTCCTGCATTGTTTTCTTTTAAAATAATAAAATATTTCAAAATATAGCTCACTCAGTTTCTAATTTCAATTAACTTTTAATAGCACTCAATATATATGGATAAATATGCATAATTTGAGAATGTCTACTCATCCTTCATTGCAATCCTACATTGACAACAGAAAATTACCTGGATGAAGAAAGAAAGATTTCTGATCTACTTTTTTTTTTTATTTGTTCCATGTAGAGATGTTTTTTATGGTCATGGCAGTGAAAATATTCAAGAAAGGCCCACCTATTATTGTATGATCAAACAAAATTCCCAATTTCTAAATGTTTGTATTTTGAGTAACGAAAAGTTGCCTAAATGTGGACACTGTTTCTTTAAGTGCTTTACTTCAAGTGTTGCTTTGGAATAATCAATTGTTTAACTTTTAAAATTAAATAGGAGCAATTCTCTTAAGGGATGATAACCATCCTAGTGTGCTGAATTTCCACTCCACTATTTGCTATTATAACGGTGTTGGTATTTAGTTTTCAAATTAGTGTTGGAGATATTGAATAGCAATCAAATGCTTGAAGCTCTTATAGAGCTTTAGAATTTGATTAAAATAGAGAATTTATATTTTTTGTTTCCACTTAGACACAGAAGCATGGAAGAGTTTTAAAAGTAAAGTCTAATAGTGTTAGCAAAATCCTTTTGGTTTCCCTGCTGATATTATCAGTCTACCCTTGCAGAATGTCAACTGCTAAACATATTCCACCCCTGGACTGGCACAGTACTAAGAAATTGACTTTACCATCTGGCTTTCTAGCATTTTTATCAAGTCTTTTTAATTAGGTTCAAATCGGTGATCTCCACCTTTCCCTGCTTCCACCTTTTTCAGTGCCATTAAGGCTGAACTCATTTCCAGTGCACTGCAGTGTGCTCAAGTGGAACTTAAATTGAATAGTATTTTCCCCCAGGTTTTCACACCTTACATATGCTAGCAAAAGTCATGTCATGCTTGCCCAGTAGTGCATATAATTCAATTTTTGTTTTATTAAGATATGAAGATGACCATTACATTAAAAAACCAGGCAGCCTTAAGAGACCTAAATGAAAAATGGGACGATAGTTAGAGAAATTAAATATTTCCGCAAGGTGAGGAGAAAGGAAGAGCGCTGCAATTTTGCTCTTGAACTTAAACCACTAAAACAATGTGTGTAATAGAATTTTTTTTTTAAAGCATTTTCAAGTTAAACTTAGTGATGCCCTCTTTAACAAAAATATTTCCACAGGGTTTGGAAGAGAAAAAAAAAAACTGGTCAAATTTGGTTATGTCAAATATCTCCTGTTAATTTAAAATGATCCCAATACAATAAAAATCTAACTTCAGCAACAGAAAGCTGGTTGGGCAATGGTTGGGCAATGGTTGGGGAGTTCATTTTTTATTCTGTCTGTGACAGTAGAGCTAACTAGGGGTTGCATTACAGTTAGTTTGAAATCTTTGTTTTCTTGAAGAGGAAGAGTAGAGCAGTCATTCCAACATAATAAGCTTACTACCTTTATAATATTCACCTCATTATGGCCCTTATTCAAATGAAATTGATTTCCAATAAAGAAAAGAGTTCCTTTCAAGGGTGGAAGCAGAAAGGAAATTTCTGAAAACTCTGTTATATTTCTAAAAAGCATACAAAGCCTTAAGGACCCTTATGCACTCTTTGTTCAATCAAATGCATCTTTTTTTTTTCCTATGACTATATTGAGATTTGCGCTGTAAACTCAAACAGGACCAAAAAAAACCTGACTCTTCCTAATTCATTAAGACAGTGCTAGGAAGAGTGAGTCACAGATCTCTGAGTCCCTGCCACATCAACGTGTCATGCAGGCAGCCCGGTGCAAATCGAGCAGACCAGGTCTTTCCTTTCCATATAATGTGGCATGCATAAATAGATTAAATTGTAATGTTAAATTCAAAATGCCAATTCTGGATTTCAAAAGTAGAACGCTGAATGGATTTGTACCTGTGGTGATTTTCTACAGTACACTGAGTTTGGACTTAGAAACAATCTGACCAACAGTTACAACTCGGAAATTCTATGCACCCTTTTTTCTAAGTTGTTCTAATTAGCGCCTAGGTTTCTTCCACATGAACCTTCAAGGTTGAATTTCCCATTCTTCTTTTGAATAGTCTACCCACTCCTACCCACTCCCTAGCACAAAAGATACTTACCGATTTGAGAAACTGTGTGTGCAGCACCTGTTCACATTGACTTTAGAAGTTTGGGGATGGGGGCATCAACATTCAGGTTAAAATAGTACAAAGGGGGAATCCTATAGCCCAAGAAAATAATTTTTCACTGAGTTTTGCTCACCAGAGTGTAACTGCCCACAATTTCTGGATATTCTGCTCTCCAAGCACTTTATAAATAAATGTATGTTGCAGAAGTTGCAAACTTTCATTTTCATTTGTTTTCTTGGTGGGGGATGGGGTGTCATTTGGGAGCTGGTTTCAACCTTCATTACACTAACCAATAGCTACAGTCTTTGCTAGCAGTTTAAGTGACCCTGAAATAATTTATATATTTTTAGAATCTTCTTCTAAGGCAGTCAAGCCAAGTATGGATGATTAAATTCATTGAGTCCTTTTTACACATTTTCTTACTGCAGATGTGCTAAACCATTCAGCAAAAATGTAGGATACTGCAGAACAAGTAGAGACCTGCAGAGCTGTAATAATTACAGGATAATGTAGAACTAAAATAATTCTTTTGAATGTTGAGGTTTAATATCATCTGTTCTTTCCCTCCACATTCCCAGTGGAACAATTGACTCAATTTCTCCAGGCACAAATCTTTCATAACCTCTTCCTAACTTTCTGAGTTCTTCTCCTAGCAGGATTCTATGCAGGAGCACACATCTCCCTCTCCACTGAAAGAGTCCATCACATTTTAACTCACCAGGCCTTATTCATCCATCTCTATCCTCCAGCACTGTTTTTAAGAATCACTCTTAGCCAGAGCAATAACTTAACAATCAAAGTAATAGATTTTGACAAACCTTTCCCTTCCTGAGTAACAAGTTTGAATTCCCTTAAGATTGATTTGTTAGGATGAACTTAGTAGCACAACGAGTTCAAAGAGGAAAATCTTCCAAAGGGAACGTAGTATTTCCAAGCCTCTAGAGATCTATATCACCTGCCTAACAGCAAAGCCTCTGCACAGCATTTTTAGGGCTAGTAAACTATCAAAAGTCTTAATCTTTTCTTTCAGACACTATATATGACAAGATAGCCTCAATGAGAAAGGCAAACACTTTTCCATGAGTTTGCTGTTTGTCTCACTTGGCACAAACTGTTACTCATCTTTGGCGAGTAGATAATTACAAGGCTTTTTGTTTCCCAGACCGACTATGGCTTAATAATATTTCAGTACAGGTTTCTGAGTGAACAAGTCACCTTGTGATTTGCAGTCATGCTAGCCATAAATCTTGGTCATAGGTTAGGAATAGACTTAAAAATTTGTCAGTAACTCATGTTATGCTATGATATCTCATTTGGCTATAATATGATAAAGTGTGACAGCTACAACCTGTGACTAATCACAGTCTCATAGTGAAGGCTTCCTATGTGGAAAGCAAGATTTTAGAAAATTGAGAGTCTACCATGTGAAAAGAAGCTGCTTTACCCATCAAGCAAAGTTTAGTTGCACATTCAGCTTCTGCTTTTTGAAGGAGGACAGAAGTTAGAGAAATGGCTCTGTGGTATTTGAGCTTTTTCTAGTTTCAGATTTCAAATGATTGATCATTGTAGCATTTCTGGATCAATATTCGTATTTCCATTTTTCAGGCAGTAGAAAACTGAGGTAAAGACACTTTTCAGTCTTCCTGCGGAAAATGCATGGAAGAGGTAAAATGAGGATGGATAGATAAATTACTTGATTGATAGTTCAGACATAATTCTGACTAGATTTTCCACATGTTGATCATTGGATGTAACAGACAGAAAGAATAGTTCTCATGTCAGAAATATGAGGTATGTAAGAATTTGACATCTAGCCTATCTTTATTGGCTTTCCTCTTTTCAAAGCCTAATGGATTGCTTCCTGCTATAGAGTCTGCCAAAATGCATAAAAATATTTCAAATTTCCAGAGGAGCTTCACATCCATTGATCAGGGTTTATATATTGATTTGTGGCTAAGAGAGGACCATACTCTCCACTTCTCTCTGTTGTAATGAAAATGGAATGTATACTAATTTGAACTGAAAGTAGATATGTAATGGCTGAGGGTTGTTTCAGTTTTTTTGTTTGTTTGTGTTCTTCCATTTAGGTCTCAGAATGTTGGTTACATTAAATCATGCTATTTGTTAATGATTACAATAATAGTTCAAGCCAATCTTGATATTCCCTGAAGTCATCCTAAAATTAAAATTTATGCTTCAAGACCTTTGGCACATGATTGTTAACTGTAGAAGTTTGAATCTGCATCTCCACATGACAGGAAAGATAAATATTTTCAAGCTTTTAAAATTACGTGCACACACCCACACCCATTTTATACATCACTCATCTGTTACCTTGATAGGACTGTTCATCAGGCTCAGCCCAAGGTGAAACAAATTTCTATAGCTTCTGCTCCATAGAAATATTTAATCTAAAACAGAATGATACAAATATTAAGGTATTAGGGACTTATAGAAAAAAAGAAAGAAAAAATTAAACAAGTCGGAAGGTGAAATATATGAAACTTAGGTTGTGATGAATTCCTGGGAGAGCTGAAATTTGCAGAATTTTTTGACCGATTGTAGGGTAACAGCTTGGGGCTGGGGCAATATTTTAGACATACAGTTTTTTAAAAAGGTTTAAAAGTCAAAAGAGAGACTTTAGAAGGTAGAGACAGATGACTGGCAGAAATGGACATTTAATAAAGGTGGCCTATTAAAAGTGTAGGGAGCACTCAAGAGGGTAAGAAGACAAATTAAATGAAGATAAAGGTAGCTTAAGAAGGCACTTGGTCAACCTCTTTATCTCTGGACAAGATAAAACCTAAGCTACCCCTTAAAAAGTTTTTTTTTTTCTTTTAGCAGGTAATTTCAATTGTCTCACAGGTTTTTATCTTTCCTGACATGGTTTTGATCAACTGAAATCCTCTTACTATTATCATCTGAGCTTATTTTAAAGGAAGAATGGAAATCAACAAATTTTGAAGGCTAATCCTCTAAATTCCTAGTTTTGAGAAAAGCTACACTTCCAACTCCTAAAATATGAACAATAAATCAGAATTGTATTTGGTTTCAATTAATATGGAAGCCTTGTTTAGACCAAAAATAGAGTGTTCAGATATTACATCCTCCTTTCTTGTTTATCATTGCTCTGCTAATCTTACTCTCCATTTTCTAAGATAATGTTATTTGCATAAGTTGTTTTCTTTTTATTTGGATGTGACCAAAATTATTACTGTGAGATTCAAAATCCTTCTTCATTTTACCCATCTGAAATGTAATCTTGATATAGCTGTTTGCATCATGTAAATCTTGAAAGATGCTGTTTCTTTTTTGTAGCTCTGCTTTTACTTTTGTCATCCAAATGAAGAATATATTGGCCTTCAGATTTCTGCTCAAATTGCTTCACCTCAAGTATTTGTTGAGCACCTGTTATGTGCTAGGTACCGTAGTAGGCCTTAGAGACATGAGAACTCTCATTCAAGCCACTGTCATCGTTCATCTAGACAACCGCAACAGCCTTCTCCGTGGTTTCTCTGCCTTCAGAATGGCTTTCCTCCAACCTTGTCTCTACTCTGCAATCGAAGTGAGCTATCCACAGCAAAACTTTAATTGTGCCACTCTACTTTTTTAAAATGGCTTCATTTTGGAGAGTCCAAAATGAAGTCTCAAAACCTTAGGTTGGTTTCCTTAAGTCCTGCACAATTTCCATTCTCATCCTGCACCATTTTATACTTAGGCTCCAGGCATACTAAATTATTCTTTTATTTTATTTATTTATTTATTTATTTATTTATTTATTTTTTGAGACAGAGTCTCACTCTGTTGCCAGGCTGGAGTGCAGTGGTGCAATCTCGGCTCACTGCAACTTCCACCTCCCAGGTTCAAGCGATTCTCCTGCCTCAGCCTCCCGAGTAGCTGGGATTACAGGCACATGCCACCATGCCCAGCTAATTTTTGTATTTTTAATAGAGACAGGGTTTCATCATGTTGCCCAGGATGGTCTCGATCTCTTGACCTTGTGATCTGTCTGCCTTGGCCTCCCAAAGTGCTGGGATTACAGACATGAGCCACCGTGCCCAGCCCAGACATACTAAATTATTTTACTTCCTCGAAAGCTCCACGTGGTGTCACTCACTTAAGATATGCTTGTTCCTTGGTCACTCAATTCTGCTTCATTAGCCTAACTCCTAGTCATCTTCAAGTCTCAGCATACAGATGACTTTAGAGTAGCAACTCTCCAGGGTTCACAATGTGGGTTGTGTAACATCCTGTTGAGTTACCCTGCTTTATGCCTCCAAAAGACTCTAATATAGCCCAGTCGTAGTGTAATAGTCTACAGACTGCCATAACAAATTACTACAGACTGGGTGGTTTAACCAACAGAAAATTACACTGTAAGTTCTGACATAGTAAGAACTTAATAAGTACTTTTGAATGAATAAAGAAGAATAAGACATAGTCTCTGCCCTCAAAACTCAATAAATCCAGCTTATTAATTAGACATAAGTAAAACTGGTTAGAATATAGCATAGCACCATTGGAAAGAATAATTAATTTATTAATTCTGATCTAGATAGTGTGAAAGTGGAGTGGAGATCAGAGTCAAGACAGGCTTCCCAAAGGAGGTGATACTTGAACTAGACCATAAGAGAACAAGAAGACATGTCTATTGCTTTCACTATCATTATAAATTAGGGTTGTTTCAAAAAAAATCTGTGATGGCATTTAAATTGCGTATTTCCAGTGACATGCTTGTGTTGTGTGGTATAGGCTGCTTATTTATGCTTACAAACCCAAACTATACAGCAGAGTAGCCACTAGCCAATTTGACTATTTAAATGTAAATTAATAATAGTTAAATAAGAATAAGAATTCAGTTAGTCTAGCAACACTTCAAGTGCCTAACAGCCACATGTGACTGCCATACTGGACAGTACAAATTATAATACAAAACATTTCTGTCACTGCAGAAAGCATGTTATAAGCAATGCAGTCATTTTACTATTTATTAACCTTGTATTAAGCATCTAGTATTTGCCTGATACTGTGTTAGACGGTGCTTTGTGCAAAGGTAAATGTGACAAAGTTCCTGTCTTCACAAAGCTCACGCTAGCGAATTGGCCTTGCTCTATTTCTGTAAATTGGCTCAAGATGAATCACATTTCTTTACTTTTGTAAACTTCAAAATTACTATCTTTAGGAGTTTGTTACTTATAGCTTATTGGATTAGAAGTTTTTCAGGTGCTTAGAAATCAGAAGATAGCTGTGAATGGAAGTTTGACTAAACCTACTCTTTATTAAGTACTCATTATGTGACCACCCTGTTCTGAGTACTGTGAAAAATGCAAAAGAAATATAAGACAAATTATCTTTTCTCTATGAGTTTAGAAGTTAAATGAAATTTTGAATGTAAAACTGATTCATAAACCATGAACATATTTCTACTATTAAAGTATACATTGGGAAAGACTGGATTCAGATAAATTTAATGAGTAGATAACAATAAAACAGTGTATAATCAAGTGCTAGAGCATATACTAAAACTTATAAATCCTATGAAAATTCAGAGTTGAGAAAGAATAACATCAAGTAAAATGGTTAAGGAAGACTTTGGAAAGAAAGTGATGTTAGTCATGAATTACTGTGTTACATGTGACAGACAACCAACACAAGCTGACTTCAGTTACTTATGTAACTGGAAAGTTCAGCTGTGGACTTTAGGCACAGATGCATCCAGGGAATCAAATAAAGTCATCAACTTTTTCTCTTCTCTCCATCTATCAGCTCCACTTTCCTCCATAATGGCTCTAGGGAAGGTTCTCTCCTCTTGGTAGCAAGATGGCTACCAGAAACTCTAGGCTTATATCCCATTCTCTCAGCAACCCCAGTGAGAGGAAAGCACCTATATCTAATATGTTCTGCTTGGGTCATGTTATTATCTGTGAACCAGTCACTGTGACCAAGAGAAGGCAATGCTCAGTTGGTCAGGTCTAGGTCACAAACTCGTCACAGGAGGTGGGGAAGGAAGTTCTTAGAATTGGGCAGGTGTGATCCCATAAAGAAATTCCTGGAAATGTATTAAAATGAAAAACAGGCTGGGTGTGGTGGCTCACACCTGTAATCCCAGCACTTTGGGAGACCTAAGGCAGGTGGATTCCTTGAGGTCAGCAGTTTGAGACCAACCTGGCCAACATGTTGAAACCCCATCTCTACTAAAAATACGAAAATTAGTTGGGCGCAGTGGTGCACGCCTATAACCCCAGCTACCTGGGAGGTTGAGGCAAGAGAATCACTTGAACCTCGGAAGCGGAGGTTGTAGTGAGCCAAGATCGTGCCACTGTACTCCAGTCTGGGCAACACAGTGAGATCTTACCTCAAAAAAATAAATAAATGATAAAATTTAAAAAAAAAAACAAGGACATACAAGAAAAACTGCAAAAGTCTAATTCAAAAGAAGCTTTGAGGGAAATATCAAATTTGTTTCTTTCTCTGGTGGAGAGGTGGGTTGGGTCTTCAAAGAAAGGGAAAGAGAATAAATAAAGACACAGAGACAGGAATGAGTGTGCCATTGGCAGAGAATGAATTCTGTTTCATTACTTAAGAATTTATTAGATAGATCATCCATCTGGCTTTGATTTACCATCCTAACCTCACCCTGGGGCAAAATCTTTTGCAGTCATTTAATACAAAACAAAACAAAAGCAGGACAATAAGAAAACCAATTGGTGAAATTCATATCTGCCCCCCTTTGTCTAACTGACTGCTTTTATTTTTGATCTTTCTATTTCCTGATTTATATGTGCTCTCTGGACTTCATATAACTAATTAGCGTGAATGTTTCTTACCAATACTGCTACCCATCTTCTGTCTTCCTAGATCTCAAAGCAAGATTAATTCCTAAATATAAGTGCTTCTTACCATTTGGCATCAGCCAAAGCCCATAGCGCTAAAACATGACTCATGTCATCACAGATTAACCACAGCATATTGGGAAAAATTGTCAGAGCTGTCAATTTTTCTCAGGCACTTCAAAAATCCAGTTCTGTTAATGACACTGAACACTTTAGTGAGCACTATGAATACCACATAAATATCTCTTTGCTTTGATATTTGTTACATTGGGCA
This sequence comes from Chlorocebus sabaeus, assembly GCF_047675955.1. NCBI lineage: Eukaryota > Metazoa > Chordata > Mammalia > Primates > Cercopithecidae > Chlorocebus > Chlorocebus sabaeus. Next base: position 55,308,344 of record NC_132933.1, read on the forward strand.
TCTTACCCAGGGAAGGGAAATTAGAGTGGTCTGTTCCAAGCCTAGAAGATAACGGGATGCATTGTCTGTAGAAAATTTACAAACAATAAGAAAACAAACTAAAAATAAGTCTGCTTTTTATTATCACCGTGCCCCTTTATTGGAAACAAAGTCAAGGATAAAATATTCCTCTAGAGAGGAGTGGGAATCATTGGTCAGTCTAAGTCAGAGCTTCTCAATGTCAACACCACTGACATTTTGCACTGGATCATTCTTTGTTGTGTTGCCCTGTGCACTGCAGAATGCTTACCAGCATTCATGGCCACTACCCGTTAGATGCCAGGAGCACCCCAATCGTGACAACTGACAATGTCTCTAAACATGACTAAATGTCCCCCGCAGAGCAAAATTGCTCCTGGATGAGAATCACCAGTCTAAGTTCAAAACTATTGCAATGATTACTTTTACGATTTAATAATATATTTTTATTAATTTTAATAACGATATTTATTTATATTGCTTACCACATAATGAACATTACATTTGACATGGAAGTTAAAGAACTCTCAGTTATATACTTGGTGTCTGTCACACGCAGATCCTTCTACACGCATTTATTTCCAAAGGAAGTTGCTAACGTTTCAGACTCGTTTGAACTCACCCTATGTAGAGTTTACATCTGCAACCCTTGTGTTTCTGCATATTCCTGCATTAAATATTAGATTAAAAGTAGACAATGATAAGACATTTTAGCAGCAAAGAACCTGAACATGACTTCCTTCAATACCATCATTCTATGTGACTACTTGCATATTTTTAAAAGAAAGAATGAATGAATGAAGCAGAGGGCAAACTGTAATGTATTGTTCCTTAGGTATTTTGATTTGGTGTTTTGGCAGACTAGGTTTAGTATCCTGGTTTGGTTAGTGAAAATTTTAGTTAATAGATGAAATATATTAGTGAATTTGAATAGTATAGTTAAAATTGAAATTTAGTCTTCCATTATAATTTTACTCTTCTTATCAAGTTGTTTTTTGTTATTAAACTGTGACATTATTTTATTATTTATTGTTATATATAGGTATAAGATTTTCCCTTAAAAATACATTAGTATAACTAAAAGGTATTAATCTATTATATCTATTACTTTTTTCTTTTTATTTTTAGTTTTTGTGGGTACATAGTAGGTGATATGTTTACGGGGTACATAAGATGTTTTGATAGAAGCAAGCAGTGTGAAATAATCTATTACTTTATTTGTTTCGTATTATAACATTTATTTCATGTTTAATTTTCTTATATTTTACTGGCATGATTACATATAAAAAATTAAAGGCTCTCAGTAATAACAAAATTCTCACTCTCTTGGATATTAATGTCACTTCATTATCACTAAAAACGATGTTTACCCATACAAGAGGGGGATTCAAACATCTTTTCCAGGTGTCAAATATGTTAGGTGTGCCACTCTGGCACAAAACAGATTTGTCTACTGAATGGTCTTTCACCCAAAAACAGGAGCACTGTACTGGAATAATTTTATCCCTCTCCCCAGGGGACATTTTTCAATGTCTGGAGATATTTGGGGCTGTCACAACTGGGGACAGAAGTGCTATAGGCATCTAGTGGGTAAAGGTCAGGGATGCTACTAATGTTACAATATGCAGGCCAGCCCCTAGAACAGAAAATGATCAGCCCAAATGCAAATAGAGCTGAACTTGAGAAAATCTGGCTAAAGCAATGATTTCCAGAATTGCAGAGTCACTCAGAGCCCAACACATATTATTAAGAATGTACAGCTCAGCTAAATTAAATGCTGAAAGAGCCAGACACTTGTGTTACAAAATGCTTCACCATCACACATTCCTGCCCACCCTGCTAGGTTTGTGCCATTGCCTGGAGTCTCATCTAATAGATGTTGAATTGCCCCCATAATGGATTCATGTTTTCGGGTAGAGTTGGGAAAGGAAGTATATTCGATTATCATCATCTCTCAGATCGTCTCTAAGGACAAAAGGTAAAGAGTTAAATTTGGGAAAGTGAAGGACATTTCAAACCCAAAAGATCTTGCCTGTATTTGCAGAGAAAACCTAAAACCACAGGAAATCCATGTGACAGTCTGAATCCAGAGTAAGGGAAACTTGGAAGTTTTAACAACCCAAGCTAAAAACTGTAATTAGGATTCCAAAAATGCCCGCATTGCAGCGCTCTTACAATCCTCCAGTCTTCCATGCAGATGAAAAGTAAAATTCAAATTATCCACCCAGTGAGTCCATAGATAATTCAGTGATATCTAACCCAAAACAAACTTTCTGTCTGCTAAAAAAAAAAAAAAAAAAAAAAAAAGAAAAAAGAAAAAAACGAGAGAGAGAGAGAATTAAATGAAATGAAAAAGAAAAGAAGAAAAGGGAGATAAAGACAAGAAATAAAAATTGTATTTTGTCCTTGGAAAGAGAAGATGCTATATTTGAATAGGAACTAACTAGATATAAAATTTTCTTGATCTAAAACTAGGAACCCTGTTGCCTTGATAAAATCTCTTAGGAGCCAGTAGTAAAAGCTATTTCATTTTCATTTTAATTACAATGAATTACTCATTAAATGAAAAAGTCTCCAATAGATATAAGTCTTATATACCAGTTTTCTTTCTATCAGGGACCAGTTTATAGCCAATTCTATTTTACACCATCCAAGCCTATTTTATTAGCATATTATCAGTGCAGGTTATTCAGTCAGTCAACAGTGCTTCTTCAATAAATAGAATGACATCATTTCTCTTGTTGTGGATGCTGTATTGCTTCTCATTTTTGTGCAGATGAAAGCAGGTGAGGAGGGAGGGTGATCATGAAGTTGTATTTTCATCTAGTGAGTATATTAATGTCATGAGCTCAGATTCCTGATCTTATATGGGATTTTCTGACAAAGTCCATCTGGAATAAGTTAAATATAAAGACATGAAATAGAGTTACAAAAATGCATGAGAATTTGAAAAGATTTGGATACATGAATAAACTGAGCCTGGAACTGCCAAGTATTTTATTACTTCTTATGAAGCAAGGTTATGTTTATAATAATGACTTTCTTTAATAGCTACAGTGAACTTTTTAATAGGAGTTTCTAATTTAAAGTTAGTCAGCCCCAAATAATTTGTTGCCACAAATTTGATTAACCCTTTCCTGCACTTAGAATCTACTTTACAGCAAGAGGAGAAAGGACAAACCACTGAAAGATAATGTCTTGGCTGAAATGTGGCTTCCCTCCAGCTCACCTCTACAAATAAAAGAGATTTAAATTTAAGTTCCAGGTAGATGCCATCAGTTCCTCATACATCATTTTGGGTGTCCAACATATAACATTAATTCTACATGCAATGGAATGCAGTTTTGATTTGTGCTTCAACTTCACTTACTGTCTAAATTTATAAACAATTAGAGATGCCATCATTCACTGCTAGATGAGCTTGACTTCCAATTTCAGAATTGTTTAGAATCATGAGACACAGTAGAAAAACAGCAAGAAAAATAACAATAGCTGTAAAATCGAAGATCAGTTTCATGCTTTGCTGTGTATTATGATCTTCCCTCAAAGTTAGCATCTTGGCATTTACGGTGTCGTGGTACCTTTTAAAATAAATAAACCTTGAAATAAATAAGCTTTGAAAGCTTCACCCAGCATTTGCAAAAGTACATATTTTGAATGCCATTTCCAATCATCTAGACTGATAATATGGAGAACTGGCCCAGTCTTTGGATAATTTAAAACACCTCTGTATTAGTCAGAATAAGCTTGGCTATGCCACCAATTTACTTCTTATTTATATACAGCATGATATAGTTCAAAACACTCTACTCCATCCTGTAGCTATGCCATATGAAACATGTGACCTCCAAGATCATTGCAACAGAAGAGGAATAGAGGAGGTATAAAGGTCTTTGCTGACTCAATCCAGAAATGTCACATATTACATTAGCTCCATCCCCATTATGCAAAGCTAGCCACATAGCTCCAACCTCACCACAAAGGAAAGTAGGAAGTCAAAATAAATGCATAGATGTTTGTTGAATACTATCTCTGCCACAGCCATTTCATTCAATATTCTACTCATAGTCATTTTGTCATTCTACTCATTTATCTGGGATTCAAATGTCTGCTACTGAAATTTAACTTCATTTTGTCTAGGTTCAACAAGCATGAAGAAAATTCCATGTCTTCATCGGTATATGCACTAATATAAAAAATGAGGAAGGAATAAGTAAAATTACTTTAGAAATGAGCCCATTGTGATCAGTCGAGATCCAGTTTAATTTTACTATCTACAATATACAAATAGCTTAGGGCACACCTTGAAATTGCTTTGACTCGAATCCAGGAAGCCAACACACCTGGCCTGCTGATGTGCTGCAACCATTTTGAAACTGGCTAAGAGTATTAATCCTTAGGCTGTCACAAATGCCTACAGGCTGCCTTCAATAACATTGATTTGGCTGTCAAGTTGGGGTAAAATGTCAACATCTCATACTACCCAATTAAGGCTTTAGAGACATACTTCTTCTTGCAGAGAAACAAAAGGTCTTTCTCTCCTGATGTCTTACATAACTCAATGTATGCAGTGAACAACATCATATTATAGAGATACAAATAACTGTGGCACATGACACAGCTGGGACACAGATTCCACACAAGTAAAGCGTCCATGCCACTGACATGGCAGAAGCTGCCCTCATTAGCAATGATGTACAAGGACAGTAGTGGCACACTGTTTTTTCCTTGCAACTTGGGTTGTCAGCAAGTAGTATCTCTGAAATTTTGCACATGTGATTAAAAAAAATAGCCCACCAAAATCCCTCGAACCCCCTGTTTTTCTCTGAATTATAGTGAAACGTAAGCCCTGACGACAGACATGAAGAATAATGGCCAAATGGAAAATGGCATGGTCCTCTGTTGAGGAGAGGGACTTTCTTCTCAGCCCATTCTGCATGGTTCAACAGCTCTTAATAAGACCAATTGTAATAGGAGAATTGTCCTACACTGTTCTCAATTAAGACCAACCAAGCAATTTTTTTTTTTTTTTTTTTTTTTTTTTTTTTTTTTTTTTTTTTTGAGACAGAGTCTCACCCTATCACCCAGGCTGGAGTATAGTGGCATGATGTTGGTTCACTGAAACCTCTGCCTTCCGGGTTCAAGTGATTCTCCTGCCTCAGCCACCTAAGTACCTGGGACTACAGGCATGCACCAACACTCTTGGCTAATTTTTGTATTTTTAGTAGAAATGAGGTTTCGCCATGTTGGCCAGGCTGGTCTCAAACTCCTGACCTCAAGTGATCAGGCTGCCTCGGCCTCCCAACGTGCTGGGATTACAGGCATGCGCCACAGTGCCTGGCCCCGAGGAATTCTTTAGCTGCTTGTGGTAAGTAATGATTATGGTATGGCTTTGGCTGCGTTTGAACCTGTTGGGTTTTGTTGCAACTTCAGGACTGATTTGAATTTGAATTTGAAAACGTAAAACAGACTAGTTTTATGAGACAGAAAATTCAGTATGAGGGAGGTTTTATAGTTGCTAGGAATCCCCCCAAATTCCTTTCTCCCCTTCTTACTACACACACAGCTTGTCAGCTGGAAACATTTCAAAGCATCCCTAACAGCCAGCGCCGACATGCTATTAAGTCCTCATCAATGGAATAAGAGCATAAAGGATGTGTCCAATTTCTGTCTCACTTGGTTAAAAGGAAATTGTTTGCACTGGACTCCCTCTTTTATCCCCTTTCTACAAGATAGAGCACAGATATGCTAGCAACCCAGTTTTGACCATACAGTCTAGGAAATGCCCCAGGAAAAGTCAGAGCAACAAGATAGAAGAAACCTGTGTCCCTGAATGACCTTGTTGAACAGAGAAGGCCCACCATCCTAGGCTAGCCAGACTCTACTTAAGAAATACACTTCTGTCTTGTTTAGGCCACTGTGTTTTCGGATCTCTTCGTTGCAACAGCTTAACCTTTACCTTTACTGTAGCATTTGCCTCTCATGCCCCAGGTCATACCCTGTTGATCCACCTCTGATTTCAGCTGTAGCCTGCAGTGGACAGCTCCATGTGAGCTCAGACCCATCTTATGTTGACTGCACCCACCTCAAATGAATGCTGAGCAACTTTCTAATCTTTGCATCAGAGCTTTCACCAATGCCTCAGAATCCCTCACAGCCCTCAAACAATTAATGGAAGACAAGAGGTAGTGGTTAAATACCCCTGACTTCCTTCGGGCAAGCAATTCTGTGAGAATCAATGGTCAAGATAACTAAAAAATGTTTAACCCAGAGAAGACCCATTAGAATCCAATCACAATTGTTCAATGTTTCTATTTAACATGTGTAGAAGAATCGATTAGATTTATTCTGTGAGAACCCCATAAAAGAATGGAGACTATAAGGTTGAAGGTGTAGTGAGAAAGATTTTAGATCTCTCTAAGTAAGAAGTTTAGAAATCCAAAGTTAAGTTCAAACACACGCTTTTGGTATATAGTGACAGATTACTTGAAATCTATTAATGACTCCCCACCACCTTCAGAATGATGTCTGGTCTTCTGATCAGGCTGACAAGGCCCTTCTGGATCTAGCTTCTCTTGTTCCCTACCTTTCTCCAACTACAGCGAACAACGACAAACTACTTGGGATTGTTCTAATAAGCCAGGCTCTTTAATCTCTCTACCTTTATACTAGGCTATTCTTTCTTCTCTTTCTACCTCATCATCCATTTGTTCTCCTAGCAAACCTCACTCATCAAGACCCAGATCTGGCATTTCTTCCTCTGGAAAATGTCTAGACCCTGTCCAACCCCCACTACATCCACATGCAAGTTAATTATTCTCTCCTCTGTACTATCTGTTCCTTTTCTGTTCTTATTTTTTTCTTCTATGGCCCACATTGTAGAAAATTTTCTGCTTGCATATCTGTCAACTCTATTCAACTGTGAGTATCTTAAAATTAATGACGGCATCTTATTAATTTTTCTGTCTGCATCATGTAGGAACAAATCTGGCACATAATAGGCATTCAATTGTTTGAATAAATGAATTTAGGAAAGAAAAGAAGAGGGGAGGGACAGAGAGAGAGATGATCTGAGAGTTTTTGGTGGGCTGTTGGAGAGAAAACGGAATTATCAAAAGGGAGGTTATGCTGACCTAGCCTTAGGGTTTCTTCCAACTCTCAATATCTATGATTCTACTTAAAAAACTGCCAACCGCTTCAGGGTTATGAGACTTATTTAAATGAAAATTAGTTTAAAACATCAGTCATCCCATAGTGAAGAAACTTTACCTCAAAGTAAAAAGAAATTTTATGACCTGTTAATATCTTAAATTGTTGGGTTATACCAATTAAAAGTCAGCAAGTGAGAATTCTTTATTATGCCACTTATTACTAGCTTGGAAATAAATTGTAACTATTTTAGAGTCTCTGAATGCTGTGGAATAGAAGTAGAGAAGTGTGTGTTCTCATGTATGTACATATATGCATGTATGCATGTGCAAATATGTTTGTGTGCATATATATCTGTGTGTGGTATACCATTGCATCCTGTGAAGCAATAATATAGATTAATATTAACCCTAGGAAACTAATAAAAAAGTAAAATTGATTGCTATGTCTTAATTAAAACCTCACAGTAGCATAATCGGGAAGCCCTCATTTATTAATATCATTACATCATAATTCTCTAGCTCAAATCCAGCAGGACACTACGATAGTTCCAGTGTAATAGATTAAGCTAGACATTGGCCCCTGCTTCTCACTGGTGTCTTGGTTAAGGTGTACCAGAGCTATGGAAGATTATAGTTTGAGGGACAACTTACCCGAATTTTGCTTCAGCTACTTGTTGGCATGATGGTCACACCTAAGCCAGGGAGCCACAATAACAAGAAGCCATCCTATACTTTGCCCACATGCTAAAATTATTTGAACATCTCCACTATTTCCTCTGGCATAAGAGAATACAAAGAGGGAGTACAATTTTCTTTTGCAACCAGCTTTGCTGGAGTGTACCTATTCTGAATTTTAAGGCATATCTGGATTTCAATACTGATGGTAAGTCTTAGAACTGGACCTTGGAAAATTTGTGAAGATACCTTTAAAAACTCTTTTGAGTGTCCCCTTTCTTCCCTTTTGTGTCTCAGTTCTTAGTATTCTTATAATTCCCCTTGGTTGTCCCTAGTCCTCCACATTAACACTCTTCATCTCTGTAGCATTCCATAATCCCTGTCTCTCTCACTCACTCACCTTACAACTTACCGTTACTGAGAACTAGTCTTTTACAGCCTTTCAAATAAACTAGCTAGACAATCTAATTCCTGACTATTATGTTAATGAATAATACCAACTACAGTTGGACTATGGCTCCACCACATCCTTTCAATATGTCCTTGGGCAAGTTATTTAACTTCTTTTTGCATGACTTTCCTCATCTGTACAATGGGCATAAAAGAGCACTTATCCTATAGGGCTATCATGAGAATTAAACAAACTAGTATGGTATGTAGAAAGTTGTCAACACAATGCTGGTGCATAGTAAGTGCTCAAAAAAATATTAACTATCAATAATCATATTTCAGAGGGACTTGAGTGTTTGTTAAAACTTCAGAACTTGTGGAAAACCCTTTGGGATTTATTTTGGTGGCCTGTACCTTAACATAAATTCTGCCTACTCTATGAGGGGACCCTGAGTGGCTACTCTTTGCGCAGCTGCGCAGTACAGAAACACCAACGAGAGACTGAGTCCTTCCTCACTTCTCAGAAGTAAAGCTCTTTAACATAAAACTAAAGAATCCCTTTAAGATAGACAAGTACTCTAACCTAGGATGCCCCTGGGAACTAACTCACTCATCAGTTTTCTAAAACTCTGGTGTCTTGTGAGAGGTTGTTAAAAATGCCTTTGCCTTTTCTCCCCAGCTTCTCTCAAGTGACAACTATTCTCTTTCATTGGCTGGGCTTGTGCATTTTGACACATCTTATCAGACAAAACCATATTCCTGGGTTTGGCCTTATGCATCTTAATGACTAGTATCAAAAAAATTCCAGGAAAGTGTATTACGGCACAATGCAATGTGCTGAAAGTCATTTTTCCTTTTCACAGGGATCATCTCAGTTATAGAAAGTGTGTTTTCTAAATACATTAAAAGAAATTTAGACAAGTTTTTAAATCCTATTATCTCTGTAATGGCAGTTTCTAGACAAAATTGGCATCCTTTTAAAAGCTTGATTTTTTTCTTTGTCTTCAGTTCTTTTCCTTTTTCATAAATGTGGCCTAGAAGATAAACCTGTTGTATGAAGCCACAGACTGAAGGCAAAAACACAAGACAGGAAAGAGGTTACATAGTTTCATATGATAAAGTCAAGATAAGAGAGAGATCAAATCACTCTCATCTCTTCCCAGCTGATGTTTGAACTTGCCAGTGTAGAAAAGATAATAATGCACACTTCTATCTTCCTGTTTAACGTGACTTTCTGTGTTCTCGTGTGCTAGTGCTATTCTATTCTTTTGTTTTTAAACATTGAGGTTTTGCTTTTCCTCCTCCATTTACAGTGAATTTCACACATTAATTATTTTATATTTTAAAAGTTTTAATTGAAATGTCTTCTAAGCTTTGTAAGTCTTCTCCTACCTTCCCAAACTCAGACACCAGCACCTTTGAACTTTCTTGAGTGACCACATTTGCTAGAGCTATTTCTGTTGTGAGCTTGAAAGCACCATGCATAAGTCATTCCCTATTTTCTTCTCACTACCTTTCAATTCAAAGTGCATGCTCTCCTGGCAGTACAGAATGATACATTTCAACAGAGCACACTTTATAAAATGTCTGTTAGACCATTTTTATTTTATAGGGAATCAAATGCTCGTGTCTTAAATATTGGCCAACACTAGGCACTTCAGAATTGAGGCTATATAAAGCATGGTCCAAATAATGGCAATGTAGTATGTCATGGAGTTAATTTAATGGTATTATTATCTTCAAATAAATGTTTCCATCCATCCTTCTTCTCATACCATTTTCAATTATAAATTATAAAGTAAAATATAAATTGTCAAGTTCCTTCAACAAGTGTTGATTAAGCACATCTCAGCTCTTTGAACTTTCTATCGACTGGAATACTGAGAACATGTATTTTGTTCCTTGATTTCTTTTCCTGTTATTGCCTTCCCATGTATTTTTGTAATGTATACTCTCTTAGCTACTGAGCTCCTGAATAGGGCCACTGAAATAACTACAATTGTTAGACCAAGTTAAGAGAAGATCAAACCTTATTTTCAAGTTAATTTACTGAAATAAATGTCCAAGGGCAAAATTTGAAACTTAAGTACTAAGTCAGAATCATATGTATTTCTAATTTATTCTTTGCAAGTAAAGAATACCTTTTTAACCAGTTTTAAATAAGAAGTATAAAAAAATCATTACTCCATAATAGGTAGAGTCAGTCTTCATTATTTGCAGATTCCAAACTTATTAATTTGCCTGCTTGCTGAAATTGTATTTGTAACCTCACAATCAACATCCGTGTTGCTTCATGGTCATTAGTGAACATGCAGAGAGTGGCAAAAAATTTCAGTTGTCCAATATGCATACTCCCTGCTAAAATTAAACAAGGGAACACTCTGCCTTCTTGTTTCAGGTCTCATACTGTAAACCAATGTCCCTTTTGTGGTATATTTGGTGCCACATTTTTCACATTTTTTGTTTTTCTGGGGGATGATTTTAAGAGTTTAAAATGGCCACCAAGCATAGTGCTGAAGTACCATCACGTGTTCCTAAGCACAAGAAGTCTGTGTGTGATTTTTTTTACAAAAACAAAAAAAAAACATGTTAACAAGCATCATTCAGGCATAAATAGTACTGCTGTGGGCCATGAGTCCAAGGTTAACGAAAAAACAGAATATGGTTTCTTTTTTTGTTTTTTGTTTCGTTTTGTTGTGTTGTGTTGTGTTGTGTTTTGGAGATGGAGTCTCACTCTGTCACCCAGGCTGGAGTGCAATGGCACGATCTCAGCTCACTGCAACCCCTGCCTCCTGGGTTCAAGCGATTCTCCTTCCTCAGCCTCCTGAGCAGCTGGGATTACAGGCACGCACCACTATGCCCAGTTAATTTTGTATTTTTAGTAGAGACAGGGTTTCACCATGTTACCCAGGTTGGTCTTGAACTCCCAACCTCAGGAGAGCCACCTGCCTCGGGCTCCCAAAGTGCTGAGATTGCAGGCATGAGCCACCGCACCCAGCCAGAATATGTTAAATAGAATGTACTAAACAGAAACACACATAAAACAAAGTTATATATTGATTAGTTAACAAAAATGTGACCAGAAGCTTATAGGAACTTAACCCTACGTTTCTTCTAAAAGCAATGGTTCAGTAGTTTGTAAAACGTAACTACCACAAATAAGAAGAATTTACTGCATTTTAAACTCAGATTTTATTAGAACTGTCAAGAAGTCAGCTACACAAATGAAGTATCTTTCTATGCCAACCTGGGTCATAGACCCTTTGACTTCTCCACAAAAGAAGTACCGAAATTAGGTTTGATGTATTTTGACGAAGCTAATTCCCTGTTTTCAGACAACGAACACGTTCTGTGATCGGCAAGTAGATTTCTAACAGTGCTTAAAGAGAATATTTAAAGATTCTTAAAGTTACCTTATAAAGACTAACATTAAAAAATGAACATTTGTGATTAGGTTGCCAAAATAATTGTTGCCTGTTGTATACAACCCCACAGAGTGAAACGATTTTTAAAAATTCAGGCATCAAAGAGATTTTTCTCTTCTTCTAATTTCCTAAACGTATATAAGATATTGCATGAAGTAAATGAAGCCAAATTAAAATATAGCTAGATATGATTTTGTTGTGTTAGTAGTCAGGTATTTGGCTATTAGTGGTTATCCTTTGAGGTCAATTCTATTACTTAGGGTAGAAAATGTCTTAGGCATAATGCATTGCTAAATAATAAAACTAGAACTCCTTCGGTTTGAAATAAGCTACTCTTTGATTTGCATCTCAATCCTTACAGCACCTTTCTTACACATCTCCAATATATGGAAGTCTACAATAGGTTTGACAAGTGACTTGGGTCATAAGCAAACAAAATAGTGTTGCTTCCATTTGCAACTGAAGTGCAGTGACACACTTTAAATAAGAAGAGCTGTGAAAAGAATAACACAGCTGCTTCAATCGTTCTATAGGCAAAGCACAATAAGTGTCGATTAATGTGAGATTTATTGACAGGTTATGAACCAAGGAGCCAAGAGGGTGGCCAGATGGTCACTGCCTAATGTTTAAATTGCAGCACCCTAATGATTTTCACTTTCCTCCAGCACATTTCCTGTATTCCCATTTTAAGTCACTGCAGTAATAGATTTTCTACCAGTAACCTTCACCTATTCTTTAGCCATTGAAAAAGCTGCATATTAGGCACTAATTCTAGATATTTTCCCTAAAATTTTCTTGGTTTATTTCTTCCCATTATGCCTTTTAAATAATGAATGTAATTAGTGGTTCCATAAGGCTTAATATTGAAAGCATTTTCATAGCTGTTAAAAGTCAGTCCTTACCACATCCATGAAAGTTAGGCCAGCACAGTCGGGGGGCGGAGCAAGATGGCCAAATAGGAACAGCTCCAGTCTCCAACTCCCAGCGCCAGCGACACAGAAGACCAGTGATTTCTGCATTTTCAACTGAGGTACTGGGTTCATCTCAATAGGGAGTGCCGGACAATCGGTGCTGGTCAGCTGCTGCAGCCTGACCAGCAAGAGCTGAAGCAGGGTGAGGCATCGCCTCACCTGGGAAGCGCAAGGGGGAAGGGAATCCCTTTTCCTAGCCAGGGGAACTGAGACACACACCACCTGGAAAATCGGGTAACTCCCACCCCAATACTGCGCTTTAAGGAAACAGGCACACCAGGAGATTATATCCCACACCTGGCCAGGAGGGTCCCACGCCCACGAGCGTCCCTCATTGCTAGCACAGCAGTCTGTGATCTACTGGCAAGGCAGCAGCGAGGCTGGGGGAGGGGCACCCGCCATTGCTGAGGCTTAAGTAGGTAAACAAAGCCGCTGGGAAGCTCCAACTGGGTGGAGCTCACAGCAGCTCAAGGAAACCTGCCTGTCTCTGTAGACTCCACCTCTGGGGACAGGGCACAGTAAACAATAACAAACGCAGCAGAAACCTCTGCAGACGCAAATGATTCTGTCTGACAGCTTTGAAGACAGCAGTGGATCTCCCAACACGGAGGTTGAGATCTGAGAAGGGACAGACTGCCTGCTCAAGTGGGTCCCTGACCCCTGAGTAGCCTAACTGGGAGACATCTCCCACTAGGGGCAGTCTGACACCCCACACCTCACAGGGTGGAGTACACCCCTGAGAGGAAGCTTCCAAAGCAAGAATCAGACAGGTACACTCGCTGTTCAGCAATATTCTATCTTCTGCAGCCTCTGCTGCTGATACCCAGGCAAACAGGGTCTGGAGTGGACCTCAAGCAATCTCCAACAGACCTACAGCTGAGGGTCCTGACTGTTAGAAGGAAAACTATCAAACAGCAGACACCTACACCAAAACCCCATCAGTACGTCACCATCATCAAAGACCAGAGGCAGATAAAACCACAAAGATGGGGGAAAAGCAGGGCAGAAAAGCTGGAAATTCAAAAAATAAGAGCACATCTCCCCCGGCAAAGGAGCCCAGCTCATCGCCAGCAACGGATCAAAGCTGGACGGAGAATGACTTTGACGAGTTGAGAGAAGAAGGCTTCAGTCCATCAAACTTCTCAAAGCTAAAGGAGGAATTATGTACCCAGCGCAAAGAAACTAAAAATCTTGAAAAAAAAGTGGAAGAATTGATGGCTAGAGAAAGTTAGGCCAGCTCTGTTCTGTTGTCTACCCTAGGCGCCTTCCTGTCAAAAATAAAAACTTCATAAACTCCTTTTAATGAAGAATCGTATTCTGTATACCCATGTTTACCAGTAACTGGGACATGTGCTAAGATACAGCTGAACATATGCTACTTAGAAAAAGGGATTGGGTCTTATTTTATTAAGCTTGTGTATAATACATAACACATTTTCATACACACCTGGGCAATCAAAAGAAAATTGATGACTATGAGTAAGGTAAGTAAAATATACTCCCTCCTGGATTCAAAGTGATCATCTAATTCAGGCAAATTAGCTTCTCCAGGATTTGCTTATAATAGAAAATGCAGCTCCTCAAAGCCTTAATGATGCTGAATTTGTACCCTTTTGAACTAAATTATTCCTTCAGAGAGCAAAATGGTCTTCTTGGAAGAGGTAAATTACCTTAAACGTATGAGCACTTTACCTCCAAAAGAGAGTACCAATTTGCTCTGCGAGCTCCATTTTTCAGTTGCCCACACCCTCCTGCACAAAGAATTGACCATTGCAAACTATTTAGCTACTACTCTTTATGGACTTCAAAATACAGCTGAAATGTTTCCTCCTTAAAGTGCCCATATCAGAATGTTAACTCTGAGGACACAGATGAAAATTTAGATTGTGGTAATTAAAATAGCATGTTTGTGAAAGGCTTGACATTTTATGAGGGGAAATTTTTTCACTGCTGTGACTCTAGCATGAATGAGATGAAAATGATTGATAATTCCCTCATTGGTAAGGCGTATTTCGGAGAATGGGCCACTCTTGCTAGCTGAATTCACTCTAACCTCTTGTAAAATAGCAATGCGGATCCAGACAATCCTCTTTGTTAATCTTCTCTAAAACAGTTCTTGGAAATGCTAAGGAAAAACCTCCCTGATTTCACATATTTTGTATCGTAGACCGGCCCTCTGCCCCAAGCACTGTTTTGGGAGCAGTGCGTTTTGTACAGACACTCTCAAATACTACTATGTTGTGGGTTTACTACTTGGACTTTATTTTTCTTACACTTTAATGCTGCCTTTCTGCATGTTTGAGGAAACCATGCTTAAATCTTTTTTATTGCCGGGATTGTTTTTGCTGCTGTTGTTGTTGCTGCTGCTGCTGTTCAGAAAAGGAATCGGCAGGGGCCAGACAGAGGAAGATATGACTTATATTTCATTGTTTACCACTCAGTGTCTACAAGCATTCTATTTCCATCCATGGTATTTATACTAAACCTACCCAGGTTAGGCCATGCTTTTTGTCTTTCTAGTATGTTTCTAACTTGGCAATTCTTTGTTCTCTCTGGTGTTTGTAACAAATAAAACTTAATTCACTATCAGCTATAAATGTAATGAATGTCCCTTGATCATTCATAAGGATGTTAAAGTAAAAAGGTTTTTTTTACCAGACTATGTGGAACCTCACTGAAATCCCTTCCTTAATATTGTATAATATCTGAAGCTTTTCTGACATTATGCCATATTTTCAAGGCACCTGATATTGTTCAAATGAACCCTCCTGATTTTCTTGGTCATCAGCAGATGATTCACTGACAATCATTTCTTGGTCAGACCTTTACAACCCAGTGTAGTAATGTGTGGATGTCAAGACTTCTCTCCTTGTCCACTTCAGAACACACTCAATGGAAACCAATCTTCCTCACACAGAACCCTCCACGTGCACAATGGGATTCAGTTCAAAGAGCTGCATTTAATTTATAGATCAGTGTGTTTCTGTTTGTTTCAATAATCCCATGCACTGGTATCCATAATTTTGCCATAGTTAAGTGTGTATTTTACTTTGAAGGCAACTATTTTTTAATTGTGTAACTCCAGCTTACCTTTACACCTAGAAAACAGCTCACTTTTCTCTCCTTTTAAGCTGTACAAATTGTGGAGAAAGCCTGCTAGATAACAAAACCTGATATCATTGTACATCAAGCACATTGCCTTCTCCACTGGATTGTATCTTTGAAACGGTAGAGCAATGCAAAAACCTACCACACACATGTTTAATTCATTGGCTGACCTTTTAAAACATAGACTTTGTCATTAAACTAAAAGTGATCCAAACCTTTAGGTATACAGTAGAGCAATATTAGACTTATAATAACTCTACACAGGGGTCCATAGTTTAAAAGCATGGTTTTGGTCTGAAATAAATTGATTTCTCTCTCTCTTTTTCCTTCCGAGTTACGCTCTACTTTTTGTCCACCTCTCACTCCTGAGAGATGAGGAAATTAACCCCTTATAGTTAAAGGGAGCAAGAGACTCTGGAACAAAGGAGCCATTTTTCCAAAATAACTTTTATTGATTGTGAACCCCAGTCACCAAACTGACTTGGCTGAGGTGGGAAATGTCACAAGTTTCTCCTATCCCCCTGCCTTCCTTCACCCACTGCTAGTCTGCAACTTTACTATTCTGTATTGTGCAGAGACTTCCGGATTTGTGACCTCCTTGAGAGTTGACATGAGGTCAATTAATCTCAGTATCTCCATGGCCTAGCAGAGTATCTGGGACATATGTGGGCTCACTGAGCAAATGTCTGTAGAAGGATCAGTTAAATAATTAATTGCATATTAAATTTTTCTGATGCTCTTATACTTTTCTCCAATCATAAAACTACAGTTAAGGGTGAATAGAGGGCAAAGCCTGACAATCACATTGGCCTGAATTACCTCAACTTTCATTCAGTGAAAACAGGGGAGGACATAATTGTTAGAATGCTAAGAGGCACTGGCCCAGTGTAATCCAATCTTTACTGCAGCATTACTGTCTAAATAGAATATGTCGGCATTAACATTTCAATTTAATTATTTTTAAAATTCCAGACTTCCACTCAATGTACTATGGTCAATAGGTTACTGAAAAACATTCACAATTGTTTATTGATGCTGGCAGAAAAACAAAGATAAGTAGACATACTAAAATTTATAATCATGCCTTCCTTTATGGGCTCTACATTTATCTGACAGTATCAATAAATATCTCTCTACAGGTACGATAATATCCAGAGCTCATCTGAAAAAGATTTTTAAAGCATTCTCACACTCACAGGAAATAATAGACACATGTAAGTGAAAACTAACTTTATTAGAAAAATAATTGCACTGAATTCCTGTAATTGGATGGTTCTATAAATCACCACAGTTTCAATTACTCAAGAATTGTAATGGAATTTTGCTTCGTGAAAATGCAGGGGGTTGACCAAATTATTTATTTCTTTTAAATGGTGGATAACATGAATAAAAGTATTACTATGTTATTCAAATCTAATTTAAAAACATAATTTACATGATGAAAATTGCTCTACTTCTTAATCAGAGTCACTCTGATGGAACTGCTTTAATAAAAGTTTCTTTTTTACATATAATTTAGCTTTCCTATTAAAAAATGAATTCTTCTATCTCCAAGTTACAAATTGCCACACACTTTTAACCTTTTCTTCGATCCTGAAGCTTGCCTGAGATGGAGTGAAGAGGGAACTGCCTGATAACCCCATCGCCTTTAGTTTGCATTTCTTTCCTGCTCAATTGTCAAACTTGTCTTATGCCAGTCCCTGATTTAACACCAGGGACTGGGACAGTGCAGCTGGTGGCTGCTACCCTTTCCATGGCTTCCCATTCATCAGAAGGCACCCAGCCTCCCTCAGCCTCTTCCTGAAAATGGAATTCCTTTCTCATCACCAAGGAGAAGCCAGGGCAGCATGAACATAATATGCAACCTCAGGGAAAAGAAAGGAGACATACAAGCTAAACAGTCTTTTTATAGGTATCATGAGTCACATCAATTGTTGATACCAACCCTTGACAGGAAGAAATTGCATGGATTAGCAGAATTGAGAATCACAGTTCTATGAATCATGTTAGGTCATCGAATCAAATTGCTGAAAGGCACCTTAGAGAACGTTTTGTCCAACCATCTCATTTTGTCAATGAGGAAACTAGAGCTCAAGGAATACAAGTGAGTTGCCCAAAGTCACACGGCCCGTTAACATTGCCTTATGAGTTAGTACCCAGATCTCTTCATTTCTAGCCCAGGACTTTTTCCACATCACTAACCTGATTAAGATGAAGAAAGCACAGTGCCTCCATGCAACCACTTCATCCTCCCCGCCACTCTCTGCCAGAAAGTCTCATTTGCATGCCCTCTTTTCAATACATATTTACATTTGATTGTATTTTATAATGTAAAACTATTTTCCCTAATTTTTAAAAATTATTTGTTCTATTAACTCCTACCAATCTGGCTTTTGCCAGCCTCACAGCCCCTCCGTAACCACAGGTCCCAGCCACCTAACCCATCAGGCCAGATAGTTTAACTGTTCTGTAAGACTGACAGAGCTAGTAAAATTCAACACCTAGTGACAAAATTCATAGAGGACATTGTTTAAAAAAAAAAAAGATGCAAAAATTCAATTAATTTAAAATACACTTCTGATGAGTCTGAAGGAAAAGTTAGCACTTTCAAATACAAGCATGGTAAAATATAGATGCTACCGAACTAGACGCAAAACTATTTTATCTTATAAATATGCCTTTTTAATTCCAGCTAATAGATATGAACATTTCTTTTTTAATGTAAGGAAACTGCATGTTAATTGATAAACTCTGCCTCACCAAAGTAGAGCACTGCATACAGGATTCTAGGCACCGTCTTGATTTTTACATACTGTGTTAATGAGTATATAAAAGACCTATTTAGGTTTTCATTTAGATGTTTTATTTAGAATGGAAAATTAGATTACGTGTAAAATAAACTGCCAGTGAATTATAATTATGCATAAATCATCAGCGTATGAGGTTTTAAAAAGTTTATCAGATAATGTAAGCAGAATAGTAACAGTAAATAATAAAACAACGAGAAATAGCGATTGCCCTGGATTGTGTATCAAATATATCAAAAATAAATGACTATATAACAGTAAGATGGTTAAATGTCTCCCTCTTCCTTCTTTTCTCTTTTACCTCTCCTCCCTCTTTCCTATCCCCTGTCACTGGCCATTATATTCATTTGTTTAAGGTGTCTGCCAATCCCATGACTCCATTTCCCACAATCCTTCAATAGGGATGAACTTCAGGTGCTGTGTATGTGTCATTTAATTCATACCACCTCTGCCTCTGAGCCCAAGATGATTGGACATGTGGTAACATTTGACCTAAGCTGTGCTGATTTTTCTTTTGGGCCCTCCCCTAAACCACAGCTGATCAGGTTAAGGTAAACATTTACTTCAAAGTGTACCAATCAGATCCTTCCCTTAGGAATTTGGACTTGTAATGCAGAGATTGTGACTCAGCCTCTGCTGTTCAGTTGAACTGAGAACATAGAAATTCAGAGGCTGTAAAGAAGGCTAGGTTTTTCTATTTACTGATATCATGAAAGTCAATCTGGAGAGAGAGGGGTAAAAGAGAGAGAAGCTGCCCAGTTTCTTGACAGCTTTCCAGCCATTGTTTCCAGTTTCTCATGAAGACCAAACTACTCTTTCAATCTTAGGTTTCCTTGAAATTATCTGTTTCTTACAACAAATTACCCTTTTATATTTATACTAATTTTAGTGGATGTAAAATTAGTATAAATTTACACAATGACTAAGATCTTTTTGCTGTTTTTCCTTTTCTTTCTCTCTTTCTTGTAAGCATGAAAACAAATTACATACACACAGACACACTCACATATTCACACACATACACGCTTATTTAAATTATAAACTAGGAATTCTAGAATTTCATATGATGGGTGCAAATTTGAGTCCTTAAACTTTGCCACATCGTACCTTTATTATTGTTCTTTGCATCAGCTAAAATGTTTCTTAGATATTTATAAAAATAACAGGAAATGAGTATTGAGGATCACCTATTCTAAAAAGTTTGCAATACGTTGCCTTACTTTGCCTCTCCTCACCAGGCTCTCCCTTAATAATGAATCATACTTAGTCTTACTGATATTTCTAATTGTTCACAGGGCATATGTACTCATTGAAATTAATAACATATATTTCCAAGTGAAGATTAAATGAATACCTTGAAGCTGTGTCTCCTTAGCTATATATGAGCAGGGGAGTTGCCATCCCTCTTGATGTATTCAATATCTACACAAAGCATTTTAGGCATTAACTATAGTTTCACTTTTTATTCAGATACATGATTACAAAGATTAGACATGTTCTGCTGTGTTACAATTTGCATGGCAAATAAGATTGGTAGCGTTGATTTGTTTCATTTTTACCATTTTGACAATTGATTTGTAAATGATCAAATTGATACATTGTTTAGTCATCAAAGGTCACTGAGGTACGAGGTCAACTACGCTGTAGTCCATTAGTGTTGTTGTTGCTGTTGTTGTTGTTGCTTCCAGTAGCGTAAATTTAACTATTGCTGTATTTCATCATACGTAATTTAAAGATATTCATATAATATCATCTCAGAAGTCTATTACCTTAAAAGCCTGGGAAAATTAAAGGCTGCAGCAAAACAATGTTAAATAATATCAGTTTTGACTTTAAAAATACAAAGGTTCTGAAGGATAGGAGTAAATCAATTAACAGGAGACAAGAAAACTAAAAAGCTTCAGTCAGTATTACTGTCCCTACTTCCATATTTGATTTGACAACAACAATTTGTTGAGTACCTGTGAATAATCTACACAGGTGCTATAGTTTGGATGTTTGTCCCCTCCAAATCTCATGTTGGAATTTGATCTCCAATGTTGGAGGTGGGGCCTAGTGGAAGATATTTGGGTCATGAGGTTAAATCATGAATAGATTAATGTTCTCCCTGTTTGTGAGTGTAGGGAGCAACGAGTTAGTTCCCATTCTATTCCTTCCCAGAAGACCTGGTTGTTAAACAGAGCCTGGGCCCTCTCTCGTTTCCTCTTTTGCCATTTGATCTCTGCACACGCTGGATCCCTTCCCCTTTCTTCATGAGTGGGAGAAGCCTAATGCTCTCACCAGATGTCCAATCTTGAACTTTCTAGCCAGCAGAAACATGAGCTAAATAAGCTACTTTTCTTTATAAATGACCCAGCCTCAGGTATTCCTTTTTAGCAACACCAAACAGACTAAGAGAAATATTGTCAATTGACTACACATGAGATTCTGCAATTGACTGAGAGGTACAAAATGTAAAAGATAGAATACTTAACCAAAAGGAGTTTAGAATACAGTTGGCTAGAAAGACATATTCAAATTAAACAATAGGAGGGAAATTTGCCAAGTCCCAGATTATTAGTGGAGGTAATCATGTAACATAAACCCTAAAAGGAAAAAAAAAAAACATCATTATGGGCTCAAGTTAGTAGGAATGATTTCTAGATGAAGTGGGACTTGAGTCTGCACATTCATTCAGCAGATCATTGTTGTACCAAGAATTGTGTTTAACTCTGCAGTTGCATCTAAAAGAACAGATAATCATATTGGCAGAGGAAGATGAATAACATTCCTAACAGAATAAACAACAGAAACAAAAGTATAATCAAGGGAATATGCAAAGCACATTTTAGGACATTGATTAGATTCATTTAGTTCTTACAGGGAAATCATGAGATATATTTAGAAATATTGGGCCAGGCACGGTGGCTCACATCTGTAATCCCAGCACTTTGGGAGGACGAGGCAGGTGTATCACCTGAGGTCAGGAGTTCGAGACCAGCCTAGCCATCATGGCGAAATCCTGTCTCTACCAAAAAATATGAAAACTAGCTGGGCATGGTGGCGTGTGCCTGGGGGTCCCAGCTACTCAGGAGGCTGAGGCAGGAAGATCCCTTGAGCTCTGGGAGGTGGAGGTTGCAGTGAGCTGGGATCCTGACATTGCACTCCAGCCTGGGCAACAAAGTGAGACTCAGTGAAGAGAAAGGAAGGAAGGAAGGAAGGAAGGAAGGAAGGAAGGAAGGAAGGAAGGAAGGAAGGAAGGAAGGAGAAAGAAGAAAAGAAAGAAGAAAGAAAGAAAAAAGAAAGAGAAAGGAAAAGAAAGAAAAAGAAAGAAAGAAGACAGAGAGAAAGAAGGAAGGAAGG
Source organism: Chlorocebus sabaeus (assembly GCF_047675955.1). Lineage (NCBI taxonomy): Eukaryota > Metazoa > Chordata > Mammalia > Primates > Cercopithecidae > Chlorocebus > Chlorocebus sabaeus. Next base: position 55,330,231 of record NC_132933.1, read on the forward strand.
AAGGAAGGAAGGAAGGAAGGAAGGAAGGAAGGAAGGAAGGAAGGAAGGAAGGAAGGAAGGAAGGAAGGAAAGAAGGAAGGAAGGAAGGAAGGAAGGAAGGAAGGAAGGAAGGAAGGAAGGAAGGAAGGAAGGAAGGAAGGAAGGAGAAAAGAAATGAAAAGTTGTTTGTTTCAGGCTAGATGTAGAGTATCCTTGAAGCCAAGCCAAGGAGTTTGGCTTTCAACTTTGAAGGCAGTGACAAGCCACTTGAGGAACAATTACAAGCAAAATTGTGAGCAAGAAAAATATATTCTTGCAGAGTTTTAGGAAAATAAATCTGGTGGCGATGAGGTGATTTCAGGGTGTAAAGTTGAGACTTAAGATTAGATCACTGCAGTAGTCTAAGTGTGAGATGATAAAGAATGGATTAGAGAGTTGGAAGCAGGTAGAAATGGGAAAAAAAAACTTGAGAAGCAAGCATTCTAGAGATATGATTAGATGTGAAGAAAAACGAAGGAGGAGGAGAGTCAAAGGTTACAGTGATGTTTAAGGCCTAGGCGGCTCAAGAAACTAAGGAATTGAGAAGCTAATTTTAGGGAAATGTATGAGTTAATTGTAAGTATGTTGAATTGGAAATAATGTGAGGTCATCCAAATGGAACTATCAGAAGGACTAGTGCATGATAGAGATGGTAGGCTGAGAACATAGATTCCAGAGTCTTATGCATGAAGACTCTGGCTACTATAGAATCTATCCCCATGTTAGGAGATGTAGAGGGAATGAAAAAAGTAGGCAGCTCTGCCCTCAAGAGCTTACAATATCGGTAGTATATTAAATACCAAAGTATGGTGTACAGTGCTATAGATAGTTAGAGAAGAGACAAATAAACACTGGCCAGAACAATCATAGAAGGCTTCTAGAAAGAGGTGACACTTGAATCTAGGCTAAAGAAAAGCCTGTATGACTCATGGAGGTTCTCAGCACAATGGTGATGTTCACAAAAGTGATAAATATTTTACTTAATTTTGACGAGTTAAATAATAGTAGTGATAATTTCTCTTCCCAAACAAGAAAATGGGTCTTTCCTCAGAAGCCCAGACCTTAAAGTTGTCAAGAGAATGTGGCAATGAACTTAATGAAAATTAGGCACCAACCTGAACCACTTGATAGGACTTTTTCTATCCGTTCTCTATCCGATTTATAGGACTCTTGTTGCTGAGATATCTCTTAGGGCTGCACTACAGAAAACCACCTAACTCTCTTAGCTTGTGATGCGAGATTAAAAAAATAAAAAACATCAAGTTGCCTTAAAGAGTGAAATAAGTGACTAGAATAAAATTTTGCCTATATTTGGCAAACATTTTAAAGTATTTACTCTGCAAAGCACTAGGCTGGGTTGGGAGGAGGGAGAGTAGAGAGATACAAAAATGACTAAGGCACAGCCCCTGCCCTCAAAGGAGCTTATTGTCTGGTAGAGATGATCATTCAGACATAATACAAAGTACATAGGATCAAAAGGTAGGCAAAGGCAGTTCTGCAAGCTGTGAATTAAAACCCTTATGGTATGGTATGAAAGGGTCACTTGTAAACCCTGTTCCAGTGACAGCTAGTTCCAGTTGGCAAGCCATATAAAATTATGATGAGCTTATCAGTTAAAAAAAAATCATTTACAAGCTGTACTCTGCATTTCCAGCACAGGCATTTATTTCTAAATCAACTGCAGTTTGAAGGAAAATGTAAATTAAGAGCTTCCTTTATTTTAAGACTTAATTTCTGGTGATGTCATGATTCAAGGCATCAGAAATAGTCTTTAAAATGAAAAGAAGCTTCTTTTTAAAACTCACATTTTACAACTCTAATATTTCAAGTGAAGACTTGGATGAAAGTAAGAAAGAAAGAGAATTCAGGAGATTTTTGGCTGCAAAGTTTGGCACTCTTCCATGACTTGCCTGCTGCAAGAGCCAGAATTTGATTCAGGGGGAGCTGAAAGCTTCTCCATGCTGCTCCAATGGCCCAGAGATTCTGGTTTTGGACAGCACCATCTGGACCAGTGTGAACGACAAAGTCAAACCTCCCACGTGCATTTGCCTGGCTGGGCAAATCAACTTCAGAGCAAGGGCACAGGCTGCCTCTTGGGCTCCATGAGATTTCTCCCCTGGTGGAGTGAATAGCTCCAAGGTGCCACTGCCATCAGGAAGAGAATAAGACAGCTTTTCCTGTTGCTGTGTATTGCAAAGAGTCCAATTGTGAGCTGCTATTTATCCTGTTTTTTGGCAGCTATAGTTACTCAGCTTCCTGTATCATCTTCTCCTCTGTGAATTGAGGAGCTTTCCTTGCATATAAATCCCAACAAGTGTCTTCTTTGGCAGTCCCTCATTTGCAGGAGGTTTTTCCTGATTGTTTTATAAATGGGGGGTGAACGTGGCTAGTGAGCCTGAGCTGAGCTCCATGGACCGTACTGCATCTCAAATCTCACTTATCACTTCAGTGTGTTAGTTATTTTAGTCATGCCTGCTTTTCTGTTTCATTATCCTTGACAACATTTAAAGTTCTGGGACCACATCAGTAGATTTTGAAACCAAATGAAGTGGTCACAAGCCTTTATGGTAATTTATGCTTCCATGTTTAATGTCTCCAAGAAAATTGGAAGACCATCTCTAATGCCACTTTTTGTTTGTTTGTTTGCCTAAGTGTTTCCACCTAAAATCAAGGTGAAAGAGGAAGACACACTGTTGCTTGTTCAGTGCAATGAATATCTGATGACGATGTTACCTTGCGTAATAAAAATATCATTGTCTCTTTTTTAATTCCTTTCTTAGTAGGCAAATACAGATCTGTTCCCAAATAAAGCAAAGGCAGCGCTAATGATTTAAAGCGATATCAACATGAAACATGCCAATTTGAATCAATTTCCAGAATACCTGTGCAAACTTCTTAGACCTTGATAATTTCAGCAGAGTAAACTAGTCCAGCTAGTTTGCAAGTTCCACCCAAATGAGCTATACATAAGCATTTTGAGGCCCCCGACGTCTCAGCATGTAAGTCAGAGGAAAGCTCTAAGAGGTTTTCTGCCTTCAGTTTATAAAACTGAATTTTAACAAATAAAATAAAATAAAAATACTGTCAATTGGATCTCAGTTGAGTGAATTTTCCAAAAACTTGAGATTTAATTTTTAACCCCTTCAAGCTCTTTGTCCTAGATTGGGCAAGAATGCTCTAGTCAGTACATATGTGGCTTTAATAAATAGCAACAAAAAATTATTTGAGGATAATGTCAGATATAATCACTTTATAAGAATGAAGATAATTGAAGCCAACACTCAGACTAAAATAGCCCACTCTGAGTACAGACTTTTAGATGTATTACACACCTGGGAAATGCCCAGTCCCTCGGGATTAGAAAAGATCTAAAGAAAGCTATAATCTCATCAATTGCATTGTAATTTATCTGAAGAATGTGCCTATACTCTGTGGTAGTTGCCTGCATGAAGTCTATAAAAAGGAGAATTGGCTAGAAAGAAATTGCTTGTGTTAACTAACTCTGTCCAGAAAGACAGGCACTATATATTGCAATAATGATAATGATAATTACGAAATCATAAACATTATCATTTATTGATGTCTAAGTGACTTAATATATGTGCAGCACGTAGAACAGTGCCTGGCACAAGTACATGTTCAGTAAGTATAAGCTATAATTATTATGACACTGTAATAGTATAATAAAGCATTCTACTAAGCACTTTACAAACTTTAGTTTAAAACTAAAATCTAGAGCCAGCCCACAACATTACCACTGTCCTCTCCAACTTCCCACCCTACCCCCACCACACACAGTCACATACCTATAAGAGCTGCTGTTCCACCATCCATCTAACTGCCCAACCCAGGACTAGGCATCATCTTGGACACCACCTTCTCCTTCACTCTCCACATCTAATCCATCAAGATTTATTAATCTACTTTGTTAATATGTCTGGCGTTTACTAACTTCACCCTACCTCCATGGTCACCACCCTGGTCCAAGTCTCCATTTTCTCCTCCCTAGACTACCGCAAATGGCCTCCTACCTGGTCTCCTAACTGGTCTCCTTGTGTATCCCCCATTTCCCCTATTTAAGCAGATTCTCCATAGAGTAGACAATAGTGATCTTTTCAAAACCCAAATATGATCACTCTCTTGAATGGCTTTCCACTGTTCCTACACAATTACTAGCTGAACTGTCACCTAGTTCTACAAGGCCCTGCTTGTTCTGTCTCCTGCCTGTCTCTCTGATATAGTTTGTCTCTGTGTCCCCACCCATTTTCACCTTTAACTTTAATAATCCCCGCGTGTCAAGGGCAGGACCAGGTGAATCAATTGAATCAATTGCATCAGTGGGGTGGTTTCCCCGATACTGTTCTCATGATAGTGAGTTCTCATGAGATCTGGTGGTTTTATAAAAAGTTCCCCCTTCACTCAGTTCTCATTCTCTCTCCTGCCACCCTGTGAATAGGTGCCTTCTGCCATGATTGTAAGCTTCCTGATGCCTCCCCAGCCATGCTGAACTGTGAGTCAATTAAACCTCTTTTCTTTATAAATCACCCAGTCTCAGGTATTTTCATCGCTGCCACTCTTGTATCATATGCTGAAACTACACTGGCTTTCTTCCAGTTCATAAAAATGTAAGAGGAGAACTTGATCTGGAAAGTCAGGAAAGTCCTTCCAGAGAACATGAGGTTTGAGCTAAGAGCTGTAGAATAAGTGGGTGTTAAACTGATAATGGGGCATAGGGAGTAATTTGAGGAAGAAGGGGAGACCATTCCAGGAAAAGGGAACAAGTGTAATGAACAAAGGCCCTGGAGAGGAAATGAGCTTGGTGTGTTCCAGAAACAGAAAGACAGTGTGACTTAAGCATAATGGGCAAGCAAGAGAGTAATCCAAGTTGAGGACAGTCAGGGAGGTGGAGGTCAGAGTATGTCAGACCTGTTGGCCACCATATGAAATTATGAATACATGAACTAAAATATTAGACTTTTATTTTTGTAAACTGCAATTTGGATCTCACTTAAAATTTTAAAAGATGAATTTCACCCTTGTTTTTAGCCAAATATATGTTTGCATTCTTCACTAAGTCATCAATGGAGTCTGTTGGACCTAGCTCAGTGGAGGGTAGCCAAGAGATGCCAGAGTATGGAGAAAGGAATGTGTTGCTGGTGGGTTGTCAGGTGCACTGGCACAACCATGTGAGGCGAGAATCTTGCCCATATTATTTGAAATAAGCCAACTCCCTCCCTTTTGAATCCAATAACTATTACTCAACAGTTGAGAGAACAGAACCAACAAACAGATTGCCTAGATTAACCCATTAAAGATGCACCTTTAAATTGGTTTTGAAAAATAAAGTGGATAGGGGAGCAATTTGGGAGAAAACAGAAATAAACAAATTACACATTTGCAACTCCACAATGACGTATTTAAATATATACATGAGGGCTAAAGATTAACAAACTGTAAAATGAAAAAATAAAGAGAAGATAAAAACCCTTCAAATGAAGATTAACCGATTTAAAAATTGGAGCATTTGTTGTTGTTGTTGTTGTTGTTGTTGTTGTTGGTAATTTCTAAGACTTCTCAAGGAAAAAAACAAGGATAAAGGAAAATACTGCATTTTCTTATAATATTGCCTGGAAAAAAATCTCAGTATTTTCCAAAAAAAGCTTTTCCCAGCAAAAGCTTGAAACCGTTTCAAATTCTTCATATATTTAGTCATCAAGAAAGCAATATAGCTTTACATATTTTAAAAATTGAGAAACCAAGGCACTGCATTGTTGTGTGACATGCAAGTCACTCTTAAATAGAACATTAAATGGAACTGAGGTTTCTTGATAGCTAATCTACTTTAATTCACCTTTCTCATTGAGGGCAGGGGTCCTAATCCCATTTCCATTGCCTTGAGGGCAGGGATCCTAATCCCATTGCCATTAGTGCCTACCACAGAGCATTCCAAATATTTACATGCTCTATAAATGTTTGTTAAATGACTAAGGAAGCCACTCTGCTCTAGTTCAGAAGTGCCATTTGCTCTTCATTCATTATCTGGAGTTTCTTCCATCTACCAATAGAGAGCAATATAGAACTTGCCAATATCAGTGTCTTGGCAACTGAATATATAGCAATTTGGCTGGTTACATTGTCCCAGTTACACTTTAGAAAATAAGTTTCTTTTTAAACATCTGTTTGCTCAAAACTCTTGGATTTTGTTAATGGTAGTATTTAAAGAAAATTATTTTTAGTTGACATTTTCCATTTTAACAAGGAATGAGCAAACCATGTGTTGTTGTACTACTCTGTCTTTGCACTCATATGAGGGAGGTCGTGGGCTCTGGTGTCTGCTGGTGAAGTGGGTGCTTGGATTAATCTTAGCTTGTCTGGTCACGCCCTTCCAAATCTTCACATTCCACAAAGCCTCAAGACACAGAGTAAGAGTGGCCTCGCTATACCCCACGTTGGAACCTACCTTGTTTATGTTTGAAGAACAGATTTCCCTCACTATCTAAATAATAGAATATACAAATCTTCTAGTTTATTGATGCTCATGTGAAATACAGATTATTGACCTATTATTCAGATGTAGATTCAGTGTTTACTGAACTCATCAATGTGCTGAGCATTGTGCCAGTCACTTTGACACACTTGGTCTTATTTAATCCTCTCAGCAATCTTGTAAAATAGGTGCTTTTATTCCATATTGCAAATGAGTAAACTGAGGCTCAACGGAGGTATGTACTTGCACATAATCATACAAAGGGGCATTGTGAGTTTCTGGAACTAGTGTTGCCTTGGCAACTAAACCATTCAAAAACAAATTTTGTTTTATTCATTTTATGTTAACAAAACCAATGTATATTCATGGTAGAAATATCTTAGCATAGAAACAAGGAAAAGGAATAAAAACAAGAAAAAGGAAAAGGAGAAAAAAAAGGATAAAAAGCACCGATAATAAAAACCATTTAGAGACAATTACTGGTAGTGCCTTGCTGTATGTTCTTCAGGGATCTTTCTATATATACTTTTAAGGGATCATACTGTGGGTCGTTTCAAAATCCTTTTTCTCCATTAACAGTAATGATCATATTTTATGCCAATAAAAATAGACATCATAATTTTAATGGAAGCAAAATATTCCATCTTATAAACATGCCATAATTTAAGAAATCCTTTTGTATATACTTTTAAGTTGTTTCCAATGTTTTGCTATAACAAATCATGCTGCAACGAATTTCATTACAGCTCTGTTTTGGACCACATCTTTATTAATTTACTTGAGGTATTCCTGAAGTGGAATTTCTGGATCAAAGGTCATGTACATTTTAAAGCTTTTTTGATATATATTCATTGTATCTATTAATTTAAACCTAGGAATAAAGTTCAGGTTGGTGGAGACATTTTTTTAAGAGTGGGAAATGTTGCCATGTTTTCTCTTCTCTTTTCTTATGATTATCTTATCCTCATCTGACTTGTTATCATTCCCCACTCATCCCTTTTTCCAGTCATGTGTAGTCTCTGCATTCATACTTTGCCAGTAATTTGCTTAAGACAGTCAAGAGGGCAAAGCTAGAATCTGACTTCTGTCTGTATGTCAATGATGACTGCTCACAGGTAGCCACAGAACCATGAGCAGGCAGACATATACTGTAATTATTAGCATTTTGTTGCTAAATGAATCTTTCTGAAATAGCAACTTCTAAGCCCAATAATTCAGCTCTTTGAGATTTAATTCTATCTTCTTTCCATGTCTTTAGATCTTTCTGCTTATGATTCCTGCTTTCGGTCATTCATCCCTAATACATTTTAAAAATCATTAGACGTACTTTTCTTTTTACATTTTTTCTTGAGAGGAAATGTGTTTTAAAATTGTCTACAAATACAGTTCAGGTTAAATTATTTCATCCCCAATATTTAAATGCAATTAGTGTTCAAAATGGCCTGTAAGAAATGCCCTATTTCAGTACCTTTGAATAGAGTGAAGTAATATATATTTGAAAATGAATTTATCTCTGACAAATGAAAGGAGGATATTTGATGCCTTCCCATCTCCATTAAAGGCCTGCTTGCCCAATGTCACAACCCTTTTTTGCCATTTTCTTCTGTTAATGGGAAAGTATTCCCCTTTTAGCACATTAATAAATGAATGATCATAATGAAGGCATAGACTATAAAGCACAATCCCAGGAACACTAGATACATTTTGATTGTTTCAGGACAATTCTTATTACAATAAATACTATTAAAATACCATCTCTTTAGAGAGACAAACACCAAGATGGCTGATCCACAGCTGAGAGCCCCTATCAAACTAGACTCACTTCTGCCAGTATCTAACATAAGATGGTTAATATCATCTGTTGCAGCAGGATTTCACATGCATCTAGATTTCTCTGTCAATAGTCTGAATAGCAAAGCAATTCTCAATTAAGAGCATCTTAATTTTTTTTTTTTGCATGTTTTTAAATTGTGATAGCATATGAAACATAAGCAACATAGAATATGGAAACAAGATTTCCAAAAATGGCTTTTGCTGCACTTTCTCAGTCTCCTTTTCCAGAATCAAATCTTTGTTTAGAATTCTGGTCACCTTCCTCCTGGGTGACTACAGTCGCCTCACAATCTCCCCTACATCCAAATGCATCCTACTACAATAAATCCTGTAGCCCAAGTGACAGCATAAATACCTAATCTCTGGTATATTACTGGCATATGAAAGTGAGAAACTATAAAGGAAAGTGGAAAATTAAAACAGTCAAGGAAGATAGGAGTTGAATATGAAGGAGGAGGCATGGGTAAGAAGAATTAAAATATGTGCCCACCCTCGCACTCAACAGTATCCCTGAGGAGATGGTTCGTGCCGCGAATCTTCCTAAGAAAATTTGGGGAAGGTGGATTGAAAGAGAGAGAGAGATTGAGATTTGATTGCAGTGTCTCTGCCAGGCCAAGGCTTATTTAAGGTGCAGCTAGGAGAGCACTCACTTTGAAAGAACAGCTTAATACTCTATGCTTCTCTTGCTACCCCTGCTCCTCTCATCTACGTCTGGGGCTCAGTGCCCAGGAGGACCCAGGCAAGTTCCTCCATCCCTGTGGCCAGTGTTTCCCCTCCATATTGTTACAAAACCCTGCAGCTAATGTTAGCAAAAAACAGAAAAACAACCTAAATGGAAATTGTCCAGTAAATTTTCAGAGTCTCAAATGTTAGAAAAGCCATGGTACATTGACCTCTCCAGTTTATCTCCTTAGAGATTTCTTTCATTCAGATTCAAAGGAAGTGGCAGGAAGGAGACAAGTTGAGAAACTTATGCTCTGAATTTTCCTTACAGGCATCCTCAGCAGTGTTGTGTTTGTGCATGACTGTCTTTCTGTTTTTGTGTTTTGATGTTTAACCCTTTTCTGGACTACACAGGGCAGCAGTTAAGAGCCTGGGGTTTTAAGCCAGACAGAAATGGTATTGAACCAAAACTCGACAATTTACTAGTTGTGTAGCCCATGGGAGACATATTGAACCACCTGAGCATTAGAGTACCTACTTCATGGAATTACTGCGAATTTTAAATGAGACAATCTACATATGGTATGTGCTATAGTGCCTGGGCCCAAAGTAAGCAGTTAATAATGATTGTTATTGCTGCTGTGGCTGTTTTTATTTGTATTTGTTACCACTAGAAACATAAAATGTGTGATCTTTGTCCTGTCTCCTGACCCCGCTGTGTTGGGAGGGCAAGTAATAAAAGCTTTTGACTTATCAGAGGGTGCCTAGTTTGGTTGCTTATTTATTGTCCCAGGACCTCACATTTGGATATGTTCTATTCCAATATTCTGGGAACTGCCCATCCCTTGCCTAGAGCACTAGCACCCTAAAGAATTCATTCATCAAATGTGTCTTGAGCACCTGGTATATACTGGGCATTATACTATGTCCTGGAGACACAATTGTAAGCAGGACAGACATGGTCCCTGCCATTGAAGAGTTCATGGTTTAGTTTTGTCTGTTGGAAGAAGCGAGGACGTGAACAGAAAGATGGACCAATATGGTAAGTTCTGTGATAGATGTTAGCAGCAGATGCTAAGAAAGTGAGATGAGAAGGCAGCCTGGGTGATGTGAGGCAGGGTCAAGGAAGACCTTCCAGAATTGTCTCTAGAACTGTGTCTTAAAGTATGTTTGGAAATTATGTAGGGGCGGGGGTGAGGGGCAGTGCGGGGTTATTCCAGGCAGATCCAGCGGAATGTGCAATATTGTGGGTTATGAAAGACCAGAGCACAGAAGAGACAGCAAGTAGACCAGTGTGACTGAAGGATAGGAACAGGGGCAGGGGAGAGAGACAAGGACTTGAGAGGTCAGTAGGGGCCAGACCATGAAGGTCCTTAGAAACATTTTAATGAGCGTGTTTGTTATGCTGAGGTAAATAGAAACTTATTGAAGTGTTTTAAGGACACTAACCTTGAGGAGGAAAACGTAGCGTTAGAGGAACTGTGTACAAGGTAAGATGCTGTTGCAGTAATCCAGAGAGAATCATCAAGGTCTGGCAGCAGTGGCAACAGTGTTAGAAAAGCAAGAACACATGTGATAGAGAGGTAAGAAATAGAATCAACATGGTTAGATCTGTCATTTCATTATTTCATGTGTTTTAGCACAGTTAACAAATACTCATTGAGCACCTACACATTCTATTTACACAGAAATGTAGAAGGCTTGTGTATCTGCTTGTTAATAGAGGAGATGAGATGTATGCAATGTTTTGAGGTATGGAAGAAGGGCAGGCATGGTATGAGCTAAATGACATAAAAGTGGTGAGGGAGGGAACATCATTTCCAGTTGTGATTTGTACAGTCAGGGAGAGACAAAGTGAAGGTGTTGTCTAAATCAGCTTACCCAGAACAATGCATAAATCAGAATATGGGGGCTTAAAATTATCTTTTTTGTTATAAGATGTAAATAATGTCATAGTCTCTCTGATAAAGAAAAATATAATCAGGCAAGTCTGTTATTGTTACAAGGAGGTTCCTAGATAAGGTTGGAACCAGAATCAGGGGAATGAGATGGATTATGTTATTAACTACTGTTATGGTCTGAATGTTTGTGTCCCGCAGCCCCAAAATTCATTTATTGAAATCCTAACCACAGGTGATATGGTTAGGAGGGGGGCCTCTTCCAGGGATGTGGAGCTTTCATTGATGGGATTAGTGTCCTTTTAAAGGAGATCCCAGAGAGCTGCCTTGCCCCTTCCATCATGTCCTGTTCCATCACGACACAGCAAGAATGTGCTGTCTATGAAGAATGAACCTTCACTAGACACCAAATCTACCAGCACCTTGATCTTGGACTTCCCAGCTTCCAGAACTGTTAGAAATACATTTCTGTTCTTTATAAGCTGCCTGGTCTGCGGTACTTTGTTATACCAGCCCCAACAGATTAAGACCATGACTATCTTTAATTTCTTAGGAAAGCCTTCTTGAAGCAGTGAGATCAAGAGGAGAAATAAGAATCAACCGCATAAAAATTCAAGGAAAGAGTGCTCCAGGCAGAGGAAACAGCATGGTTGAAGGCTATGATGTGAGCAATTGTTCAGTGTGAAGTGAAAGAAGTCTAATACATGAGTAATGAGGAGAGTGGTAGAGAGAAGTGGGAGAGATGAGTCTAAATATGAGAAGCCTTGTAAGCCATTGTCTGATTTTGCACTTCTCCCCAAAGGCTATTAAAATTTGCTGAAGTGTTTTGAGGATGGGCCTGACTTGATCAATTTTTCATTTTTTGATCACCCTGACTTCAGATTGGAGTGGCATTTGGAAGTAAACAAGGTTGGAGGCAGGGAGACCAGACAGAAAGCTCTTGCAGTATTCCAGGCAAGAAGTGACAGTGGACAGTGACAGTGAACATGGAGATAAATATTTAGGTGGTAGAATCAATAAAACTTGGCGACTGATCGAATACCAAGTGTGGAGTGATTCAAAGATGACTCCCACGGATCTACCTCGAGCAACTGGATGGCTTGCAATGTTTTTCTCTGGTATAGGAAACATTGGAACAGAAACAGACAAATAGAATGAAAAAGATAATGAGTTCTGTTTGGGACCTGTTGTGTTTCAATTGCTTGTGTGACACTCAAATGGAAATGCCAAGTTGACAGGTGAATATACAGATGTAGGGCTCAGGGTGGAGGTCTAGGCTAGAGAGCTCTATTTGAAAGTCATGGGCACACTAAAGATGGTCTTTCCAGCTACTTCTGGGGATTGCCAATATCCATTTTGAACTGATTACAGTTATTTTCTCTCATAGAGGATAATCTGATTTCAACCTTATTTACTGGTTTCAGTAATCAGGAAAGCCATCACGGAGAAGGTGGCATTTGAACTGAACTTCTGAAAGGCAAAAATAGTTGTGAAAAAAAATATAGGGTATTCTAGGCAAAGAGGAGAGGGATAGAAAAACAACAGACTGGGGAAGATGAGTCTTCCAAATTGACTATATTGTAAGGACTATATATTTATTCAATTTACTATGTACCAAGAATTGTGCTAGACACTGGGAACATCAAGTTGAATAAGGCGTGAGGCCTGCACCCCTTTAAGAAGCCTTCCTTCAACTCCCAGTCTGAATTATGAGCACTTCCTTTGTACTTCCTGAGTATGCTGTGCTCGGTTTTGTTATTGCCCTTAACTGCATTATATTGAGAGTATTTGTTTCTCATGTCAGGCTCTTCCACTATAACAAGAATTCTTCCTGTCTTATTCACCATGTTATCCCCATGCCTAGCACAGTCACTAGTCATGACAAATATTCAAAAAATTTTCATTGAAATGAACTAACTGCAACCAAAGAGCTTACAATCTAGTGGGGAAAATGTGCAAGCTAATGTTGGAGAGAAACATATTACAGAGAGATCTAAATGTAAGATAAAGTGTTGGGATTATATTGGCAGGCAGTGGTATGGCAACAAATGTTTTTGAGCCTGGTTTATGAAACAATCAAAGTGTGTTTTTTACAATATTGATCTAGTAGCCACATCTAGAATGCATTGGAAGAGGTAAGATGTTAGTGAAAGTGTGTTGTCCAACAAATAGTGCAACCAGTTGTCGCATAGTAGGTGTTCAGTAGACATTTACTGAATAAATGAATTAAAGTAGAAGCAGAAAGTAGAGGATCCATGCAACTCCTAGCTAAGGAATTTGATGCATGCTCAGATACTTGTTAGCTTCCTGGAATACTTCTACCACCAACAGCATTGGTGTATATTCTATACTGCTGTAGTGTTAACCTGTTATAATAGGGTCTCACTGCAGCAGCATAAACTACTTTGTTCTCCACATTTCTTTTTAAAGTTTCTTTCAATGAATTAATTTTGAAGAGATAATGTTATTTTACATGATGTGGTTGGGGACTCAGGTCATTTGGTTGCATGATTAATACTTTATCAGGAGCCTGCACACCGTCAGGCAACATACCCACACACTGAATGTTTCAATTGACAAAAAGGAAACAGCTTTAACAGTGATTATTGTGTGTGAAAATTTTCAGGGGCGGGCGACTGCTATTATTGATCAAAATGAGCATCATTCTGCTGTCTTTGTTATTTTGTTGTGGAGACTCCTAGGTATTTGCATTTGATTATAGTCATTGCACAGCTGTTCTGCTTTCTCATACTTGCTCTCTGGTACAAAATATCATAGACAATCAATCAGAACATCAAAGCACCCTATTTCTAGATTCCTTCAGCCTAGAAGCCCAGTGACAATAAGCCAAGGTGTATCTCTGGATCTAATTAATTTGTGGATCCAATTATTGTGCTATATGGGCTTGGTTTTCCTAAGTCAAGCCTGTGAATCTATATTGTACCTAGCTGAGTTTTAGTACACTGCAATCAAATTGGCCAGTCAAACGGAATGGACAAATTGTATTTAACAAAAACCAATGAAAGGAAGGGAATGCAATTTTCCTTTTTCTTGGAAAGCCACTGGCTTATGTAACTACTATATTCTAGTGAATGTTGTAAGTTTTCATTATGAAGACATTGGATTTATTTTAAATCCATTTTTAAAAAATCAATGCATCTATTCCACCTGAGGGTTATTTTATGCTGAAAACAATAGCATTATTTTTCTAATATTGAAATAAATGCCTCCACTGCTAAAATAAATGATTTATTTCAATAGAAGAGAATTGACGTATGTCTAAAGCAGTTTCATTTCTTATGATTTATTTTATTTGCCTTTTATCATTTTATCTCTTTCTTTATGAATGAAGTTAAAGTTGGATTTTTATTTTTTATTCTGCTTAGCTCTTGTAATTTGGCCAATTTCTGCCTCAAACCAGTCTTTGCCGGCTTGTGTACATCAGTACTGAAAATATTAGCCCTAAGTGAGGCTAAGATGGAAAGCCGCAAGGCTGCCTAAGCTCGCTGTAATAAGTTGATTAGAACATGCCCATGTGTTCAGGCCCTAAAGGTAACGAGGCAGAGAGGGGCTACTGAGTATCAGGCAGAGAATTTGCTTGAGCGCATCTAAGTCTTTTAAATTAGAGAATGAGCAGTAAATTTTCTTCTTTTAACAACATATGTGATTAATGTTAATAATGTGGAAGTTGGGGGAGATGTGGGAGCACAGTTTAAGGGGATTTGTCTCAATCTTGTCATGAAGACAAGGCCTAATTTAGGCATCCCTGTAGAAGGAAGTGAAGTTTAAAATGAGGTGTGAAGTGAACTTGAGAACAGGAGGGGGACCATTTAGTTATACTTCTTTAAAGTCTCCATTTTTCTGGTAAAAATGAAAAGCATATTTTCACCCTTTTTTCTATGCCCACGGAATAAGAAAATATACATGAATATGCTAACTTGTACAAAAAGAAACAGGAAGGATAAAACATAAAATAATGTGACTGATTACCTACAGGGGATGTATGGGAATAAGGTGGTAAGGATGGGGAGAAGAGAACAGGGTAGAAATATGGCTGGGGTTTGGAGTCACTTCTCTATCCTTTTTTGCAGAGTTCTGTCTTTGGAAACATGATAGTGTTTCACATAGCCAAAAATAAACAAATAACATAATAAATAAATAAATAAATAAATAAATAAACAAGAGTGGGAGAGAAAACCCAAAATTGAACACAAACAGAAATAAACAAACCTGTCTTTCTTGAAATGAATAACACAAAATCACTCTGAATAGAAAAAGAAACAGAACAAACCCAAGTAATTTTAAACACAGTATTTTAACTATATACATTCAGGTAAAAGGTAAAAATAAGTATATACAAATATTAACCCTAGTTAAATAGGTTTGCTTCTTTACAGTGCTATAATTAGCAATTCTGAAATCACTTTATGCATATTCTAGAATTGAACAAATGAGTAAACATATTGTGGATAATGAGAACCAGGTTCTCACTGTAGAAGAAGGGAGATACAGACAAGGAAAGGAGGGAGAGTAGAATGAACCCTGTGATATTGGATTAGAAATAGAGTTACCAGTATATACTTATGGTTTTTAATAGACAGCATAACAAATAGATAGGCATATAGGTAAATTTAGATAGATAGATAGATAGATAGATAGATAGATAGATAGATAGCAATGAACTAATTGTTCATATCCCTCCAACATGTTTATGTTGAAATCCTAACCCCAAAGTAACAGTACTAGGACATTGGGTCTTTGGGAATGATTAGGTCATGAAGGCAGAGACGTCCTGAATAGAATTAGTTCTCTTATAAAAGAGACCCCAGAGAGATAAAAGGTCCTTATAAAAAGACCCTTAGTCCTTCTGCCATATGAAGTCACAGTGAGATAAAGGTTGTCTACGAGGAAGTGGGCCCTCACCAGACACCAAGTGTGCCAACTCCTTGATCTTGGACTTCATAGTCTCCAGAACTATGAGAAATAAATTTCAGTTATTTGTAAGCCATTCAGTCTATAGTAGTTTGTTTGTTACAGCAGCCTGAATAAACTAAGGCAAATAGATGATAGATAGATAGATAGATAGATAGATAGATAGATAGATAGATGCATAGATAGATAGATACATAGATAGATAGATAGATAGATAGATACATAGGAGATAGATAGATAGATAGATAGATAGATAGATAGATAGATAGATCTAAGTAAACAAACATATATGTACACATACCTACACACATACTTTTTCTAGCTTGTCTGCTGAGAGGGCTTAGAAGCAATAATACCCCAGAAGCAATGAGTAAAACTAGTGTCCAATCTCAGTTTTTAATTATCATTCTCTACTAAAAAGAACCAGTGCCCCTTGGAGTTGATTTCAGAACAAGAGCAGAGGAAGCAGAAAATGATTCTTGAAACACTTTGTGCCAGAAAGTAAGAGAATACTGAGAATACTCAAAGAATGTCAAGGTCATGTCAGGAGGATTCAGGATGCAGCCTGAAGGGGCTCACATTGGCCAACTCTGGGACAATCTGACCATCAAAATACATGAAGGCAATGGATTCACCTAGAAAATAAAATGATAATGTACGATTCAATGTTAATATAAATAAATGTTTAAATAGATGGATAGGTGGATGAATAGATACATAGACGAGAACAGAAAGCTTTTCTGTGCAGTAGAATTCAAACTAATAACTGCAAAAGAAATAATCTGGTATACTGAGAAGAGCACATCCTCAATTCTGTGGTATTCTGGAAAAAAAACCATAAACTGAATGTGTTAGTCCATTTGTATTGATATAAAGGAATACCTGAGACTGGGTAATTTACAAAGAAAAGAGGTTCATTTGGCTCATCATTTTGCAAACTGCATATGAAGCATAGTGCCAGCATCTGCTTCTTGTGAGTCCTCAGGAAATTTACAATCATGGTGGAATGCAAAGGAGAGCCAGCACGTCACACAGCGAGAGAGAGAGCAAGAGAGAGAAGAGGAGGTGCCAGCCTCTTTTAAACAACCAGATCTCACATGAACTCATTGCCACAGGGAAGGTACTAAGCAATTGATGAAGTATCCGCCCCCATGACCCAAACACCTCCCACCAGACTTCATCTCCAACACTGGAAGTCACATTTCAACATGAGATTTGGAGGGGACACACATTCAAACAATATCACTGAGTTTAGTTAAGAAAAAACAGTAAATAAACACAAATTAATGAACATTCTATATAACAAATGATCTGTTCTTACAAAAAATGTCAAGGTCATGAAAGTCAAAGAATGGTTGACAACTGTTCTAGATAAAAGGAGACTAAAGAGACATGATAAGTAAATTCGATGTGTGATTCTAGATCAGATTCTAAGAAATAAATTTCTTTTTCTTTGGCTATAAAAGTCAGTGAAACAACTGACAAAATTTGAATAAGGATTATAGATCAGTTAATAGTATATTAGTGTTTTTTCTCTGATTTTGATGATGATACTATGGATATGTAAGGAATTATTCTTATGTTTAAGAAATATAGATTGAAGTACTTAGGCGTAAAGGAACATCACATCTGTAAATTATTCTTAAGCCATTCAAAAAAATAAAAATGATATATTGATAGACACACATACATATTATGAATATATGTAATATCCATGCATACTTACATAGACATATAGACATAGACTACAAAGGTGGTAAAATGTAAACGATTGGGGATATGGGCATCTGGGAAAAGAAAATAGGGGGATTGTTTGTACTATTTTCACAACTTCTCTGCTAAGTCCAAAATGATGTAAAAATAACAAGTTAAAAATGTGAAAATACATTTTTTAATCGATCTATCTTAGAGCCAAGATGCTTTGCATCTGGATTAATAAATTCTCTTGCAAATATAAGGAAGTGAGCCATAAGGAAGTAATTCTCACTGTCAAGGTAGTTTGGATTAAATCATTCTGGGGCTTATTTTTCCTTTTAGTTTTCATTTATTGTCATCAGTATAAGGAGTTAAAAGCACACAAGAGGGAGTTGCTAGATTGGCTCCAAAAAGAAGAATCAGGCACAGTCTTTGCCCTCTCTGTTCTGTCTGGGTGTTAGTTTTACTTTAGCACATATCATGTATTCATCTAGGTGAAAACCTAACTTTCAAAGTGAAAATTGAAATATATATCTAGGCCAGGCATGGTGGTTCACGCCTGTAATCCCAGCACTTTGGGAGGCCGAGGCGGGTGGATCACCTGAGGTCAGGAGTTGGAGACCAGCCTGGCCAACGTGGTGAAACCCTGTATCTACTAAAAATACAAAATTAGCTGGGTATGGTGGCAGGCACCAATAATCCCAGCTACTCAGGAGGCTGAGACAGGAGAATTGATTGAACCCGGGAGGCCGACGTTGTGGTGAGCCAAGATCACGTCATTGCACTCCAGCCTGGATGACAAGAACGAAACTCCGTCTCAAAAAAAAAAAAAAAAATCTAATTATGTCTCCCTCAAGGAGTTTTCCTTCTGTTGCTATAAACTTTTAGGATTTCCCAGTGTTCAGTGCAACCTAGTCAATACCTTTGTATCTTTTGTACCCTTAAAATAAATCAGTGTGGCCGAAGAGTAATAGTACTGAATGGTTTTCTTAGACTGAGTGTTAGCACAACTACAGGCCTGGACTGAACATTTTCTCTCATTAAACAAAAGTGTATTTGACAAAGCAAAATAATTTAAAAGACTTTTTAAAGTGAAAAATAAAATCTAAAAACAGAGCTCATTCACCTCCTAATATGGAAATAGCTGGGGCGTGGGAGGGGAAATGAAGGGGAGAATAGAGAACAGAGGCTTAGATGGAACCACGTTGCTGTTTTACTTCTGGAGCAAGGCTGGTCCTAGGATAAATTGTGAACTATACAAAATTTTCTTTCACTGTCCCCATTATTCCCCCCTCTCCAGGCATTTAGTGTCCTCTTTCTCTTTCCTCCTATTCCAACTTTCACAGTCTCCCTCACCCCGACTAAGGGGTAAACGACTGACAGAAACTCAATGTCTTACCTTTCCCAAGGGCATTACAAGTTAACAGATACGGATGCCATAAGCCAAAAAGCTAAAACTTGAATCTTTCAGATTTCAGGCACCTAAAAGTAGATGAAAGAGATCAGGCAGGAGGAAGGTAGTGATTCTGGGTCTTTCCTTGATAGCACACACTTCTATGTAGGACCAGCCCAAACCTAGTCAACCAAAACGTCACAAGTACTTTCTACCTTAAAGCAAGCAAAAAGCTCACCCTAGGATTTGATTACCCAACTCGGCAGACTGGCTGGCTTCTAGTCCAAAGACACTTTGTCTGCAGATATATAAGGACTTTCATTTTTGGGAAACACTCATGGAAGATTGAAACATGGTGTTTCCTTTTCACAGATGGGCAAATTGATTCAAAGTAGAGCACCATTGTCAGTTAAGCAAGCAAAGTTAGCAACAGGAATGACAAGCGAGGCTTCTGCCTTTGCTTTCTATATCTGGAAAGAAACAGTTTTACAACTTGGACTCTTCCTGGTGTTTTGTCTTCTGCGGGGTCGTTTTAAAACCAAACCACCCAGAGCCTAGGTATCCACATTTTGTTTGAAATGCCATTTGGCTTTACGTCATTTGCCAGTCTCTTTCCCAACTGGCCTGATATTCTCTCTTACAGAGGCTGTGGGGAGTATTCCAATGCTGAGTTGAAGGTTGGACCAGATGGCCTTAAAGGGCTCTTCCAAATACAAGATTCTCTAATTCTCTGATTTAATTTGGATGATTCAATTTTGTGACTTTGGCTATCACCAGATGAAATTATGTAGACATTCTGTCTTCCATCTGCCCTCAGATATGTGTCAACTTATCTCTATCCAAATTCATCACATCAGTCAATCATTAAGTACTCATTTACATGCGTATTCTACAAAGCATTCCTAAGGACTCTGACCAATAAATATGAGTAACAGGAGCAACAGGCATAGTAGAGATGGACACATCAGGTTATCATAGTTTGAGGACACCAGCGAGTCTAATAGTCCAACGAACTCTCCATGTCTTGGTTTCAAGCCACTTAGCAAGCTTTTGACTCTAATTTAGAACCCCTCTTAGACTAGACAGTAGAATAAGAATCAGTTGATCAGCAAAAAATAATAACTAACAATTATTGAGCTGTTCAGTTCTTACTACATGCAAGGCTAAGAACATTACACATATTAACTAACTTTTATTCTCACAGCAACCCTATGACGTTAGGACTAATAATATTATCGCCCTTATTTTACGGATGATGAAATCAAGACATATAGAGTTCAAGTAATTTTTCCAAGGTCAGATAGGTAGTGCGTGGTAGTGCTGAGATTCAAACCCAAGCAATCTGGCTCTAGGCCCACAACGTCTGTTACACCGTAGTGCCACTGCAAGTATGCAAGCCACTTGATAGTTGTATTGGGATTTTTGGTTTTTGTTTTTTGGTTTTTTTGTAATCCATAGTCCAGCTGCTTCTAAAACTAAAGCCAAACAACAATGTGTCTCCTAATAACATACATAGTAAAACACCTTTATTGTGGTCTGAGAGGTTATTACATCTCAGTCTCTACTCACAACTATTCCAAACCTTCTTTATTCTTCTTCAACCTCCAACACATACTCCTCTCTTCTCACAGATGATGATATCACCTCCTACTTTTCAGAGAAAAAAAGAAGCTATCATATGTCAACTCCCACATCTTCCTGACAGCAAATATATTAACCTACCACTGTACACATCCTGTCATCTTTCAGAGCTAATCTTTCTCCTGTGCTTTGTATCCTGTCTTTCCATCTTCACAAGATTCTTACACTATCAACTACACCTTTTCCATCCTATATATGTAACCTCATCCTTTTGACTGGATCCTTCCTACTGACTTTCGTGTATTCTCAGACTGTCTGAATAAAACAACTAAAATGTTCACTGACCCCATCTCCCTTTCCAGCTATTAACCGATCTCTCTTCTCCCCTTCTTTACAGTTTCTCAAGAGTTGTCTATCTTTCCTGTTTCTAGCTTCTTTCCCCTACCACTTACTCAACTCACTCCAATTTGATTTATACCCATCTCACTCTACCAAATCAGCTTTTACCAACTACCTCTCTAAATGTAACTAAACCCGCCACCACTTTTACTCCTTTTATTTGACTTTTAATTACCTTTGGACACCGTTTACCACCCCTTCTTTTCAAAATCTTCTCCTACCCTGGTTTCCCTTAGACCACACTGTCCTGGTTTTCCTCTTACACTTCTGGCTGCTTTTTCTCAGCTACCTTCACCAGCTCTTCCTCTACCAGCCATGATATGTTCCTCAAGGCTGGTATACATCTAGGTAAATATAAACAACCATATTTTTCTTAACTTATTTAAAATACATCTGACTACTTTAAGTCTTGTGAGGTTTATCATGTATATAAATGTAATACTTATGATAACTGTAACAAAAAGGGTGGTGGAGGAGAGGTTAATGGACCTCTGTGGTTTCAAGACTCTACATTTTTCATGAAGTGGTCCACTATTGAGTCTAAGTAGACTGGAAAGTTAAGGGTGTTTGTTGTTATCTCTGGGAAACAATTAAAAAGTAACACAAAGAGATAAAGTTAAAAACCAACAGTTAAATTAAAATGGAGTTTGGAAATATTCAAATGACCCAAAACAAAGCTAGAAAGGGAGAGAATAGAGACACCAACAAGAATACCAATGGAAATCAAATAATACAATGATAGACCTAAATGCAGCCATATCCATAACTATATTAAATATTCATTTTAATGATGTCCAATTTGTAAATCTTTGCCATTACGAATCAGTCTATTTTGTGTACTTCTTTAAGAGGTATAGCTGAGACTCGTATTCACGACTAACTCCAAAGCCCATTTTTACAGCCAATAGTTTGTACTGCCTCCCAGTATCTGTGTTTCAGGAGATCTGCACTCTCAGTCTTGGGCATAAAGGACTGCACAAGAAGTCTGGAAAAGAGAAAATCCAGGTTTCCTCATAAGAAAAGAAATCCCAAGATCCTGAAGGGCCTAAAGAATCTAATAACACAAGAGACAGCTTCTGCCTTTGAATGACTTACTGCTCCATCCCCCAAGGGGTGATATAAAGGTCCAAATACAGGACACAGATGTTTACGGTGTAAGGTTTCTGTCTATGATGATTCAAACAAGAACGAGATGGAGCCACCATTAGCCCTGCAGCAACACCAGTGTCACTGTAATCATTGCTTCTGGATATACCCAGACAGTTCAGCACAAGTTAAATTAGGACAGTGAGATTCTTTCAGAGCACTGAGTATACACTGATTGATTTTTGCTCTAAATCCAATTTGATCAATGAACCACATGTATATTGAGATTCCCTGCAAATTCTTGGCCTTTTTTCTCCATCCACATAATACCTTTTGCTACATCCTTATGCCATCTACTCCTAAGTTCCATTCTGTTAAACTAATTAACAATTATCCCAGGACTTCTGATTTCTCTTTTCACCCCAAATCCTTCAGTGTCCCTGAATCTTGTTTCCATGGGAACACCTAGAATTTGGTTCTGTAACGTTTTATTTGATTTCTTTTCCTGTAAATTACCCTGTAACACACTGAAATATGACTTTTTCCTCCTCTCACATACTGCCACACACCCCTTCATAATGAAACCCATCTTTCTGAGGTCACCAAAGGCCTCCATGTTGCTAAACACACTGGAAGATTTTCTCAGCAGTATTTAACATTGTTGATCATTTGATTCTTCTTGGGAAATTTTTTTCCCTCTGCTTCCTTTATACTCATCCTTCTGGCTTTCCTCCTACTCCTTTAGCTGCACCATCACAATCTCCTTTAAAGGCTCTTTTTCGTCTATCTGTCAGTTAGATGTTTGTGTTTATGTCGACTCTGTCTTAGATTTTCTGCTTTTATCAGTGCACACAATTTTCCAGCATGGCTATAATTGCCTACATTAGCTGCAAATGCCAACTATATATTGGTGACTCCCACATCTCTGTGTCCATCCTGAATCTCCTCTCTAAGCATGAGACAAGTCCATTGAAAATGTCTGTTGGACATGCCCACTTGAATGCCCCCCAAATAAGCCCATACTCATCATGCTCAAAATTAAATTGTCATCTCCTCACCAACTGCTTCAAACCTGCTCC
This sequence comes from Chlorocebus sabaeus, assembly GCF_047675955.1. Lineage (NCBI taxonomy): Eukaryota > Metazoa > Chordata > Mammalia > Primates > Cercopithecidae > Chlorocebus > Chlorocebus sabaeus. Next base: position 55,353,295 of record NC_132933.1, read on the forward strand.
TTTTCCCCCTATTGTCTGTGTTGGTGAGTTGCACCACCAAATACCCAATCGCAATGGTTGGAAACCTGAAAGTCTTCCTTTATTCCTTAGTCTCTCTCATATACACCCCCACTCAATCAACCACTAGGTCTTATTGAATATAATTCTCTTTCCCTCTCTCACATCTGACTATTTCTCTCCATCTGTACTGTCAACACCATAGTTCAATCCACAATCACCAGTTGTGTGAATTATCACAAAACGTTCATAGTTCATCGCCTTACCTCTAGTCTTGCTCCCACTTAAATCCATTCTTCACATTGCTGCCAGACTCAGATTGGCAATATTCAAAGTATTAAGCCTTTCAGTGATTGCCCGTGGCATTAGGGGAAATTTAAAACTCTTTACAGCAGAATCTAGATCCTTAGAATCAGGAGAGTCTGTGATTACCTGGATTTAAATCTTGAATCCACCAATCACTACCTAGGCTGTCTGGGCTATTGAGTTAACCTCACTGAGCCTCTGTTTCCTCCTATGTAAAAAGAGGATAATAATGATAAAAATAATAGCAAGAAGAAAAGAAGAAGAGCCTTAGAGTGTGCTGTGAGGATTTAATCAATTTACACATTACCAAAGCACTTAGAATGCTTTCTGTCTCATAATTAAATGACTGTTATCTTTATTGTCATTGTTATTGTTGTTATTCAACAAATATGTTTTGAATTTGTACTACGTGACAGGAATTGTGGTAGATAATAGCAATGCTATTTTGAACAAAATAGACAAGGTTACAGCTCTCAGGGGAACTGATTTTTAATCTAGCCACATTTCTTACGTCTCACAAACTTACATTCTAAATAGTACTATTGTAGTCCCATTGTACTCTACTTTTCTCTTGCTGTTGTTCTCTGCTCTGGGCATTTTCTTGTATTCTTCCTGTCTTGGAAAACATTCTGTCCCCAACCTCCCTCACCTGTATAACTCCTTGTTCTTCAGATACCAGTTTAAATGTCATATCCAAGAGTTCTATAACTGGATTCATTTCCCCTTAGTTTCTTAGATCTCCCCCTACCTTAACCCATTTGTATTTTACCTGTTTATGTATGTATATCTCAATGCACTCTAAACACCAAAACAGTGAGGGAGTCTGTAGGTCTTGTTTATCAGTGTTTCTCCAATATCAAGCATAGTGCCTGTTACATATAGGCATTAAGTAAATATCTGTGGAACGAAATAAGAGAGTTATTGAAGGCCAGGAGACACTTTTGCCATGAGGACATTTTTTAAGGGGATGGGGGAGGGTACTTACCAATGAACTGATGGTCACCTTTATATGCTGCATTCTATAAGCTAAAATGTCTTCATCATTCTCAAATCATCATCTGAAACATTTGTAGACTTGGAAGGCAGAGAGTGGGTAATATGTGCAAAAGATGTCTAGCAATTATTACTCGAACTTGTAATTTGCACACTTACTGTCATTTTGCTTCATAATAATGGAAACACTATTTTGAATAAAGATTCGCAAGAGTAATTAGTGTTAGTCAAATTGTTAAAAAAATAAAAACAGCTATCATATTGGCATTCTACACTAAAGTAGAACCATAGCTGTACTCCATCATGTTGAAAAAGTGTTTGCATGGCTCTCTCCTAAGAACAATTAGTGTCATAGCACTACGCACCATTGTTAGACAGAGTAATAGGTTGTGCTGCTCAGAAGAATTTCAGAAGTGATTAAAAACATTAGTTGGCTGTCTGACCAAAAAGTTACTCTGCCATAGAAAGAAGCATACTAAGGCCAGCAGTGACAAGGCTGACAAAACTTGACAAACATTCTCAGCCAAGTTCTGCCATTCATCAAGTTTCCTAGCTGCTAAGATACTTCTATGTTTTGAAAGATGTACTCACATATGGCAAAGACTTCTGACTGTAATATAGTCCTGGACAGCATTACAATTGAATCATGTTATGATTCCCAAATTCCTTTCTTCAAGAATTATCTTTCTAGGAAAATCAATATTTAAAATAGTTGACTTCTCTCCCTTCCAATCCCCTCAATGACCCCTGAGGGTAGAGTAGAAAGATCACTGCACTGGCAAACACAAAACAGACTCAGAAACTCAGGGTAGAAATGGAACATCAGATAACTCAGTCCAACCATCCACCTTGTGCTTGAATTCCCTTCTACAACATAGTTCTTTCCACTGCAGCTTTTATGCTCTTGTACAAGTCATTTACCCTCTGTAGACTTCAGTTTCTCCATCTATAAGAAAAGGAGTTGGAGTAAATACACTCAGAATTTCTTCTATGCCATAAAAATATATGATTCAATAGCACTTAGAATACATAGGAATCCTGACGCACATAGAATGCAGACCATGAAGTCTGTTAAGTTTTATATTCTATACAGCCTGTAGTACAAAAGAATTTGATCTGAGGAATGTTACAGGACTACAGGCAATTTCAGGGATTCGAAAACCACTCTGAATTTTTATGCAAAACTGGAGCACTCTTCCAGTAATGGAGTCCACAGGTTGGTTGATTGACTTGTTTTACTTTACATTTATTGCAACATTTTGCATTTAAAAGGTTGAGACCAGAGTGTTCTTGTAACATTGTATTTTGAGGGAGTGGTATTCCTTTTTCAGTTTTGCCTGTTTCTAGAGCACTCTGGACCTCCTTTATGTATTTGAATTTGGAATAAATTTTGTCTTTTTTCATTTCTTTTTTATTTATTTATTTATTTATTTATTTATTATTATTATACTTTAAGTTCTAGGGTACATATGCATAACGTGCAGGTTTGTTACATATGTATACTTGTGCCATGTTGGTGTGCTGCACCCATCAACTCGTCAGCACCCATCAACTCATCATTTACATCAGGTATAACTCTCAGTGCAATCCCTCCCCCCTACCCCCTCCCCATGATAGGCCCCGGTGTGTGATGTCCCCCTTCCCGAGTCCAAGTGATCTCATTGTTCAGTTCCCATCTATGAGTGAGAACACGCGGTGTTTGCTTTTCTGTTCTTGTGATACTTTGCTAAGAATGATGGTTTCCAGCTGCATCCATGTCCCTACAAAGGACACAAACTCATCCTTTTTTATGGCTGCATAGTATTCCATGGTGTATATGTGCCACATTTTCTTAATCCAGTCTGTCACTGATGGACATTTGGGTTGATTCCAAGTCTTTGCTATTGTGAATAGTACCGCAATAAACATACGTGTGCATGTGTCTTTATAGCAGCATGATTTATAATCCTTTGGGTATATACCCAGTAATGGGATGGCTGGGTCATATGGTACATCTTAGTTCCAGATCCTTGAAGAATTGCCATACTGTTTTCCATAATGGTTGAACTAGTTTACAATCCTACCAACAGTGTAAGTGTTCCTATTTCTCCACATCCTCTCCAGCACCTGTTGTTTCCTGACTTTTTAATGATCATCATTCTAACTGGTGTGAGATGGTATCTCATTGTGGTTTTGATTTGCATTTCTCTGATGGCCAGTGATGATGAGCATTTTTTCATGTGTCTGTTGGCTGTATGAATGTCTTCTTTTGAGAAATGTCTGTTCATATCCATTGCCCACTTTTTGATGGGGTTGTTTGTTTTTTTCTTGTAAATTGTTTGAGTTCTTTGTAGGTTCTGGATATTAGCCCTTTGTCAGATGAGTAGATTGCAAAAATTTTCTCCCATTCTATAGGTTGCCTGTTCACTCTGATGGTAGTTTCTTTTGCTGTGCAGAAGCTCTTTAGTTTAATTAGATCCCATTTGTCAATATTGGCTTTTGCTGCCATTGTTTTTGGTGTTTTAGACATGAAGTCTTTGCCCATGCCTATGTCCTGAATGGTATTACTTAGGTTTTCGTCTAGGGTTTTTATGGTATTAGGTCTAACATTTAAGTCTCTAATCCATCTTGAATTAATTTTCATATAAGGAGTAAGGAAAGGATCCAGTTTCAGCTTTCTACTTATGGCTAGCCAATTTTCCCAGCACCATTTATTAAATAGGGAATCCTTTCCCCATTTCTTGTTTCTCTCAGGTTTGTCAAAGATCAGATGGCTGTAGATGTGTGGTATTATTTCTGAGGACTCTGTTCTGTTCCATTGGTCTATATCTCTGTTTTGGTACCAGTACCATGCTGTTTTGGTTACTGTAGCCTTGTAGTATAGTTTGAAGTCAGGTAGCGTGATGCCTCCAGCTTTGTTCTTTTGACTTAGGATTTTCTTGGAGATGCGGGCTCTTTTCTGGTTCCATATGAACTTTAAAGCAGTTTTTTCCAATTGTGTGAAGAAAGTCATTGGTAGCTTGATGGGGATGGCATTGAATCTATAAATAACCTTGGGCAGTATGGCCATTTTCATGATATTGATTCTTCCTATCCATGAGCATGGTATGTTCTTCCATTTGTTTGTGTCCTCTTTTATTTCACTGAGCAGTGGTTTGTAGTTCTCCTTGAAGAGGTCCTTTACATCCCTTGTAAGTTGGATTCCTAGGTATTTTATTCTCTTTGAAGCAATTGTGAATGGAAGTTCATTCGTGATTTGGCTCTCTGTTTGTCTGTTACTGGTGTATAAGAATGCTTGTGATTTTTGCACATTAATTTTGTATCCTGAGACTTTGCGGAAGTTGCTTATCAGCTTAAGGAGATTTTGGGCTGAGACAATGGGGTTTTCTAAATGTACAATCATGTCATCTGCAAAGAGGGACAATTTGACTTCTTCTTTTCCTAACTGAATCCCCTTGATTTCTTTCTCTTGCCTGATTGCCCTAGCCAGAACTTCCAACACTATGTTGAATAGGAGTGCTGAGAGAGGGCATCCCTGTCTTGTGCCAGTTTTCAAAGGGAATTTTTCCAGTTTTTACCCATTTAGTATGATATTGGCTGTGGGTTTGTCATAAATAGCTCTTATTATTTTGAGGTACGTTCCATCAATACCGAATTTATTGAGCGTTTTTAGCATGAAGGGCTGTTGAATTTTGTCAAAAGCCTTTTCTGCATCTATTGAGATAATCATGTGGTTCTTGTCTTTGGTTCTGTTTATATGCTGGATTACATTTACTGATTTGTGAATGTTGAGCCACCCTTGCATCCCAGGGATGAAGCCCACTTGATCATGGTGGATAAGCTTTTTGATGTGCTGCTGAATCCGGTTTGCCAGTATTTTATTGAGGATTTTTGCATCGATGTTCATCAGGGATATTGGTCTAAAATTCTCCTTTTTTGTTGTGTCTCTGCCAGGCTTTGGTATCAGGATGATGTTGGCCTCATAAAATGAGTTAGGGAGGATTCCCTCTTTTTCTATTGGTTGGAATAGTTTCAGAAGGAATGGTACCAGCTCCTCCTTATACCTCTGGTAGAATTCAGCTGTGAATCCATCTGGTCCTGGTCTTTTTTTGGTTGGTAGGCTATTAATTATTGCCTCAATTTCAGAGTCTGCTATTGGTCTATTCAGGGATTCAACTTCTTCCTGGTTTAGTCTTGGAAGAGTGTAAGTGTCCAGGAAATTATCCATTTCTTCTAGATTTTCTAGTTTATTTGCGTAGAGGTGTTTATAGTATTCTCTGATGGTAGTTTGTATTTCTGTGGGGTCGGTGGTGATATCCCCTTTATCATTTTTTATTGCGTCTATTTGATTCTTCTCTCTTTTCTTCTTTATTAGTCTTGCTAGTGGTCTGTCAATTTTGTTGATCTTTTCAAAAAACCAACTCCTGGATTCATGATTTTTTGGAGGGATTTTTGTGTCTCTATCTCCTTCAGTTCTGCTCTGATCTTAGTTATTTCTTGCCTTCTGCTAGCTTTCGAATGTGTTTGCTCTTGCTTCTCTAGTTCTTTTAATTGTGATGTTAGAGTGTCAATTTTAGATCTTTCCAGCTTTCTCTTGTGGGCATTTAGTGCTATAAATTTCCCTCTACACACTGCTTTAAATGTGTCCCAGAGATTTTGGTATGTTGTATCTTTGTTCTCATTGGTTTCAAAGAACATCTTTATTTCTGCCTTCATTTCGTTATGTACCCAGTAGTGATTCAGGAGCAGGTTGTTCAGTTTCCATGTAGTTGAGCGGTTTTGATTGAGTTTCTTAGGCCTGAGTTCTAGCTTGATTGCACTGTGGTCTGAGAGACAGTTTGTTATAATTTCTGTTCTTGTACATTTGCTGAGGAGTGCTTTACTTCCAGTTATGTGGTCAATTTTGGAATAAGTGCGACGTGGTGCTGAGAAGAATGTATATTCTGTTGATTTGGGGTGGAGAGTTCTATAGATGTCTATTAGGTCTGCTTGCTGCAGAGATGAGTTCAATTCCTGGATATCCTTGTTAACTTTCTTGTCTTGTTGATCTGTCTAATGTTGATAGTGGAGTGTTGAAGTCTCCCATTATTATTGTATGGGAGTCTAAGTCTCTTTGTAAGTCTCTAAGGACTTGCTTTTTGAATCTGGGTGCTCCTGTATTGGGTGCATATATATTTAGGATAGTTAGCTCTTCCTGTTGAATTGATCCCTTTACCATTATGTAATGGCCTTCTTTGTCTCTTTTGATCTTTGATGGTTTAAAGTCTGTTTTATCAGAGACTAGGATTGCAACCCCTGCTTTTTTTTGTTCTCCATTTGCTTGGTAAATCTTCCTCCATCCCTTTATTTTCAACCTATGTATTTCTCTGCATGTGAGATGGGTCTCCTGAATACAGCAGACGGATGGGTCTTGACTCTTTATCCAATTTGCCAGTCTGTGTCTTTTAATTGGACCATTTAGTCCATTTACATTTAAGGTTAATATTGTTATGTGTGAACTTGATCCTGCCATTATGATATTAACTGGTTATTTTGCTCGTTATTTGATGCAGTTTCTTCCTAGCCTCGATGGTCTTTACATTTTGGCATGTTTTTGCAATGGCTGGGACCGGTTGTTCCTTTCCATGTTTAGTGCTTCCTTCAGGGTCTCTTGTAAGGCAGGCCTAGTGGTGACAAAATCTCTAAGCATTTGTTTATCTGTAAAGGATTTTATTTCTCCTTCACTTATGAAACTTAGTTTGGCTGGATATGAAATTCTGGGTTGAAAATTCTTTTCTTTAAGAATGTTGAATATTGGCCCCCACTCTCTTCTGCCTTGTAGAGTTTCTGCTGAGAGATCTGCTGTTAGTCTGATGGGCTTCCCTTTGTGGGTAACCCGACCTTTCTCTCTGGCTGCCCTTAAGATTTTTTCCTTCATTTCAACTTTGGTGAATCTGGCAATTATGTGTCTTGGAGTTGCTCTTCTCGAGGAGTATCTTTGTGGCGTTCTCTGTATTTCCTGGATTTGAATGTTGGCCTGCCCTACTAGGTTGGGGAAGTTCTCCTGGATGATATCCTGAAGAGTGTTTTCCAACTTGGTTCCATTTTCCCCCTCACTTTCAGGCACCCCAATCAGACGTAGATTTGGTCTTTTTACATAATCCCATACTTCTTGCAGGCTTTGTTCATTTCTTTTTCTTCTTTTTTCTTTTGGTTTCTCTTCTCACTTCATTTCATTCGTTTGATCCTCAATCGCTGATACTCTTTCTTCCAGTTGATCGAGTCGGTTACTGAAGCTTGTGCATTTGTCACATATTTCTCGTGTCATGGTTTTCATCTCTTTCATTTCGTTTATGACCTTCTCTGCATTAATTACTCTAGCTATCAATTCTTCCACTTTTTTTCAAGATTTTTAGTTTCTTTGCGCTGGGTACGTAATTCCTTCTTTAGCTCTGAGAAGTTTGATGGACTGAAGCTTTCTTCTCTCATCTCGTCAAAGTCATTCTCCGTCCAGCTTTGATCCATTGCTGGTGATGAGCTGCGCTCCTTTGTCGGGGGAGATGCGCTCTTATTTTTTGAATTTCCAGCTTTTCTGCCCTGCTTTTTCCCCATCTTTGTGGTTTTATCTGCCTCTGGTCTTTGATGATGGTGACGTACTGATGGGGTTTTGGTGTAGGTGTCCTTCCTGTTTGATAGTTTTCCTTCTAACAGTCAGGACCCTTAGCTGTAGGTCTGTTGGAGATTGCTTGAGGTCCACTCCAGACCCTGTTTGCCTGGGTGTCAGCAGCAGAGGCTGCAGAAGATAGAATATTGCTGAACAGCAAGTGTACCTGTCTGATTCTTGCTTTGGAAGCTTCCTCTCAGGGGTGTACTCCACCCTGTGAGGTGTGGGGTGTCAGACTGCCCCTAGTGGGGGATGTTTCCCAGTTAGGCTACTCAGGGGTCAGGGACCCACTTGAGCAGGCAGTCTGTCCCTTCTCAGATCTCAACCTCCATGTTGGGAGATCCACTGCTCTCTTCAAAGCTGTCAGACAGAGTCGTTTGCGTCTGCAGAGGTTTCTGCTGCTTTTGTTGTTGTTTAGCTGTGCCCTGTCCCCAGAGGTGGAGTCTACAGAGACAGGCAGATTTCCTTGAGCTGCTGTGAGCTCCACCCAGTTCGAGGTTTCCAGCGGCTTTGTTTACCTACTTAAGCCTCAGCAATGGCGGGCGCCCCTCCCCCAGCCTCGCTGCTGCCTTGCGGTTAGATCGCAGACTGCTGTGCTAGCAATGAGGGAGGCTCCGTGGCCGTGGGACCCTCCTGGCCAGGTGTGGGATATAATCTCCTGGTGTGCCCGTTTGCTTTAAGTGCAGTATTAGGGTGGGAGTTACCCGATTTTCCAGGTGTTGTGTGTCTCAGTTCCCCTGGCTAGGAAAAGGGATTCCCTTCCCCCTTGCACTTCCCAGGTGAGGCGATACCTCGCCCTGCTTCAGCTCTCGCTGGTCGGGCTGCAGCAGCTGACCAGCACCGATTGTCCGGCACTCCCTAGTGAGATGAACCCAGTACCTCAGTTGAAAATGCAGAAATCACCGGTCTTCTGTGTCGCTCGCGCTGGGAGTTGGAGACTGGGGCTGTTCCTGTTCGGCCATCTTCATCTTTTTTCATTTCTTAAACCTTAATCTTCTCTGGCACTTCCTAGTAGAAGGTATGAATGTCCAGTACACAGACATCTAAATGGTGTGTAGGAGTTTCCAGTACAATACCTCCCAAAGTTTCTTTTTATGTAAGAATTTTTAAATGTGTTATTTAAAATTACCAGTGCAACTTTTATTAATGAAAAGACTGGCATGAAATGCTACCAAGCAGCACACTGGCAGTTGCTTTTCTAATGAGCCTGCCACTTTAACAAGGCAAAGATGGAAAGCTGAAAGATGACATAGACTCTACTCTTTTCTTCCAACCATTTTCAGATCCTTGTGATAATACCCACGCATGAAACGTGGAGTAAATGTTTGCCTGAAACTCTTTTTAGTATGTTTATTACACTGAAAATTCTGAAATCATGTATATGTACTGCAGGTTTGAACAAGTGAATACATGTGTTGATGTTGTAGGGAATCAGGTCTCCCACTGTGAAAGAAAGGGAATACAAATAAAGAATGGGAGAAGACAAAATTGGAATTGGAGGTATCAATATGACACGCCAGCAATAATACTGAATTAGCAATGTGCATATTTTGTGTGTAAACCTTGGTTTCCAAATACCACTCCCATTAAAAGGAATTATGACTCCTTAGAGAAATGGCTGATGCCAGGGCCAGGAGAGGAAAGGGACAAGATCAGCCTAGAGTAACTTGTCTTACCAGAAATTAAGAACAATGAAAGACAGCATTTTGAAATAACCAGCTTGAAAGTAACCTCACCCGACCCCCAACAAATCTGGCATAATTTGAGCATCAAAATAAATAAGGCAGGTAATGAACAATAGCCCATTGAATACAATAGAAATTAATTCCTACATCGTTGTGAGAGAAAGACAGAGAGAGAGGGAGAGATGGAAAGAGAGAGACAGAATGGGAAATAGATAAAATGTCAGCTGGTAAGTATGGATGGAGTGGTAGATTTAGAAGACACCATTTTGTAATCACCATTGTAAAGATTGGTTCAGACAAGAATCATCCATTGATGTTAAATGATGGGGAGGAGGATGGATGTGAAACGGGATATTTACATGGTATTAAAATGTCTCCCTACATTTTCCTTATCAGTTGCAAGGGGAAAATGGTAACTATACAGTGGAGAAAACACATGACACTTTGATCAGTTGATCAAAATTAACCTCATCTCTCATCAGTGAGGGGCAGACCAACAATATATGCCCCTGAATGTGCTTTCCTAAAACAGACTCAGCACCATTTTTGTAGTATAGAGGGAGGGAGTCTCACTTGAATCTAATTATGAGAAACCTAAATTGAAGCACATTCTATAAAAAAAGAACTGTATTCTTTAAACAAAAAATGCCAATATCATGAAAACAAAGTAAGGCTAAGAAACTGTTTCAAATTAAAGAAGGCTAAAAGAGACATGACAACTAAATGCAATATGCGTGATTGGACTGAATTCTGTACAGCAGGGTGAAAATGCTGTAAGTGAACATCAATGAGTCAATTGACAAAAGTAGAATATGGACTGTAGATTAAAGTGTTTCATCAATATTAAATTTCCTGAATGTGATAACCATACTATGGTTATGTAAGAGAGTTTCCTGTTCTTAGGCAAGAACACACTAAATAGTTAAGGAGTAATGGGGCATAGTCTCAAGTAGTTCAGAAAGAAAGATATATATATATGTTTGTATATATATGTATATATCTATATGAGACAGAGAGAATGAAAATAACAAACATGGCAAAATATTAAACATTGATGAGGGGTGAAGCTGAGTAAAGGGCAGTTGGAAGTTTTCTATATTATCCTTGCAACTTTCTCAAAAGTTGGCAATTATGTCAAAATTAAAAGTTTAAAGTCAACTGGTGCTTACATTCATCCCAATTTTTAATGATAAATAGAATTTCTTTTTAAACTTTTATGTCCATGAAAATAAGTTATTGAGAAATTCTTTTTACTCAAATGCATTTGTTTTCTTGGCAGCAAAAAGAAGGATGATATGAGATATGTGGAGCAACCAACTAGGAAACCACCCTTTAAAGCTAAGGGAAAAATTCCTGCTCAGTAGAAGGATGGAAAACACAGCATTGTGCTACTGCATACACACACACAATCTATTTTTATATCATTTTCGTTAACCTTTTTCCCCTCACTGAAAGTCTCCATGCCACCACTTGACTGAGTTCTATTAACATTTTCCTTGTATGTCCCTGTAGAACAGCAGGCAGAGTCATGGACTGGGAGCCAAGAAGACCTGGGCTTAAGTCCAAGCCCTGTCATCTACTAGTTACATAGGTGTAAGACTCTAACTTCAGCTTCCCTATCTATACAATGGGGATAATGATAGATTTGGGAGCACAAAGTGTCTGTACCTTCCTGCAAGCCCATCAGCAGTTGCCTTGGTCATGAGGGGTTTTGTGAGGTTGGTAGTAAGTGTTGGTCTTGGTCATGTACTTGTCTTTCTATTTACTCTGATCATCCTTTAGGATGGAGCTTGTCTGCAGAAGACATATATTCCTAATAGGAATTTGACAAGCTGCTTCCAAAAGTAGTAAATATTAGACAATGACTTGTATTGAATTCACTGTCTTGTGCATATTAGGGCTATTTTGCTTCGTGTGTTTGAAATCTTCCAAGTAATTGTTGTGTTGGCCCAGGGAGTGACAGCACAAGAAACACATCTAATTTTCCCTCCAGATTTTTCTTATGTACCATCGAGGCCTATCTTCTTCATTTACTGACAAATACATTTTTTTTCTTCCTGTTAGCTTTGCTGAGCCAGTCTCCCGATGAGACAGTGGGAACTAAATTGTATTCTGCCTTCAGCAGCAACGCTTTCGTCAGTTAGACTGTGACTGCTGAGACTTATTCCCGAGGATGTAGTGAGATAGGGCGACAGCTTCCAGATTGCTGACTAGCTATTTTGGGACTTGTAAACTTGTGGCACAACTGACTTGTAAATCAATGCTTATTTAAATGCATCTGATACCCAAACGTATAAACCAACCATTTAACCTAGTGAGCCTTGTTCACATGAAAATCCTAATTTTCTCTAATTCTTTTTTATCTTCTCTTCATATTTTGTGCCATTTATGAAACAAGTAGGATTAAATACCAAACAGAAAATAAAATGTAGTTGGTAAATATAGGATACACACAGTGCTTTACATACTTGTAATCCTTGGCTTTTTAAAAATTTTCAACTTCAGTTCTCTTAGATCATTTTCTCCACCAAAATCTTTGTCCACAGCAGTTTTCTTTAGCTGTACTTAAGGAGTTTCATGAAAGGAAGGAGTATGATTTGGAATATTAAATAGTAAGCTGGGGAAATGAGTGCTGTGTTTCTTATTCCTGACATTAGTGCTTCATGACTAATGACTCAGCAGTCTTCTTTAAGATGGGACTAAGGACACAGATGATATACAAGTAAAAATCTATAAAAGTGTGCAATGTGATATAAATTCAAAATTCTGACAAATATTTCCTCTAAGATTTTTGACTAGAACAAAAAAGGTTAGATTCCGAAAGCCCAAAGTCCATCCTGAACTAATTAGTAGATATCAAAGGAATACTCCTCAAATGCACCAAAGTAGTTCAAGCCTGCAGGCAATATGTGATATGATACTTTAACTCCCTGGTGTGAGAATTAGATGGTGTACTAGTTTTCTACTGCCGCTGTAACAAATTACCACAAATTTCATGGCTTTAATGATACAAAGGTATTGCAGTTCTGTAGGTCAGAAGTTTGACACTTGTCTCACTAGGCTAAAAACAAGATGTCAACAAAGCTGTGTTACTTTCTGGAGATTAGCCTGGATTACCCAGGTGGGCCCAATGTAGTCAAAAGATCCTTACAATGGAAGCAGAGGTCAGAGAGAGAAATGTGGCAACAGAAGGAGAGGTTGGAGTGATACACTTTAAAGATCAAGAAAAAGAGTCACAAGCCAAGGCATGCAAGTGGTTTCTAAAAGTTTGAAAAGGCAGAGAAATAGATTCATGCCTACAGCCTCCAGAACGGATGCAGATCTACTGTCACCTTGACTTTAGCCTGTAAGACCCTTTTAGACTTCTGACTTCCAGGATGCTAAGACAATACATTTGTGTTGCTTTAAACCATTAAGCTTATGGTAATTCTTTAATGCAGAATGGGAAATACATATAGGGAGAATTCATTTCCTTGTCTTTTCTACCTTCTAAAGGTCACCTGCATTTGTTGGTTCCTGGCTCTGTCCTCTATCATTAAAGCCGGCAACACTGATTCTCTCTCTGATCCTTCTTCCATCATCATGTCTTTCTACCCTTAGCTGGGAATGGTTCTCTGATTTTAAGTATTCATGTGAATAGATTTAGCCCACTCAGATAATCCAAAATAACCTCCCCAAATCAAGATCCTAGATCATTTTCATGCAAAAGTCTCTTTTGCAAAGTCTCTTTTGACACGTAAGGTAACTTATTCATGGGTCTCAGAGATTAGGACATGGACATCTTTGAGGGGCTTTTATTCTGCCTACTTCAGAAGGCTTGAGTTCTGTATGTAGTTTGTCAACTCTCTAGATATGTTACTTTCAAAAAAAAATTTTCAACTCTCCAGATCATAAATTTATTTATTCATCTGTATAATGATTATAATACCCTGCTACTGTTGGAGCTCAGGATATGCCACTCCAAAAATTCTGGACTTTAAGGAGATCAGAATATGCCATCCCAAAATATACTTATTTGGCATATTGATCATGTATAGCTGGTTATTTTGAGAAACTGCAGACATAGGCTGAACTCTGTAAAGCTCCCCTTTTGTAATGGAAATTTTCATTAATAAAGATAGCTGTACTAGGAAGAGAACTGCTAAGAAACAACTTTTATCACCCAAGAAACTCTTATCTGCATAACAAGGCAAACTTTATTCACCATAAATTTTCTCCCCTCATCCTCCTATAATTTTTCTTCACCACCCCCCAGAAATGTCAAGTTTCTATTCCTTTCTGTAGCTCAGGATCTTATATAAGCTTCATTCATCTGACCTTTCTTTAAGTTTCTTATTTTTGTGAGACTCTCATATATACATATATAATTAAAATTGTCCTTTTTTTCTGTTAATCTGTTTTAGGTCAATTTAATTTGTATACCAGACAAAGAACCTAGGAGGAGAGAGAGAAGCATTTTTTTTTTTCTCTTCTATGCTACTGATACAGACAGGAGACAGGAAAATACTGGGTAAAAGAGGGTAGTTCCCCCAGCAAAGGCTCCATCCTCAAGCCTGGATACCCCCAGCCCTAAATGAGGACAGGCATTCCTGTTTTCACGCCCAAAGAGTTGCCTTTTGGCCCGCCATGTCCGCTATCCTGGACCCATATAAATCTAGAACCTCAGGCTCCAGAATCAGACTAGGAGACAAGGAAACGAGAAGATGAGACAAGCAGATGAACAGCAGAACAGCACAGCAGAGAAAGAAAGAAGACAAGAAATGTCTGAACATCAAGAGGAGTTCAGCTGGGGGCAGTTGGAGAGGAATTCCACCACTGGATGGTCAAACTCCAGGGGAAGATCATCTTCCTACTCCATTCCCCTTCCAGCTCCCCATCCATCCCTCTGAGACCCACCTCCGCCACTCAGTAAAACCCTGGCTTTGATCCTTCAAATCCATGTGTGACCCAATTCTTCTGGGACACTGGACCAGAGCTCAGGATGCAGAAAGTTCTCATACTGGCCCTCTGTCCTTGCAGAAAGGGAGAGGGGCAGTGAGCTGGTTAACACTTAAGCCATCTGTAGATGGTAGAGCTAAAGGAGCATTGTAACACTGGGGTTGCAGGCACCCACCCCTAGACACTACTGTGGGGCCTGAGCCCAAAGTGCTCACCCTGGCTCCTGCACCTTCCTGTCTGTGTGCTCCCCTTCCCTTAAGGGGTTTGAGCTCATGGCAGTTGAACAGAGAACAGCGCATGTGTCGCACACCCTGCAAGGCGAGCCAGGAAACTCTACAGTCTCACTACTTCACAGGGTTGCTTTCAGTATTAAATCAGTGAATGCATGTGAAAGCACTCTGTAAATTGTAAAGGCTACATAAATATATGGGATTATTATTTCTGTAAGTGTCGAGGAGCAACAGTAAGTTAAATAACAGATAATAAAGGAAGTATGGGTGTCCTACCTCTCCTCCATATCAAGCCTTATAAAGTTAGTTATGGATGCCCTTAAGGGGTGGCTCATGTGAACTTACAAAGAGTGGTCTTATTATTTTCTTTTCTGGATACCTTCATTAGTCTCATTAATTTAAGCTGCCATCTAGCTACATGAGCATGGCATCTCACTGTGGCCTACCTGCTTCTTGGCATGGTGCCCTCCATGTCCTTGCTATGTTCTCCTCATGTTTCTGAAGCTGCACACCGTAGTGATGTCAAAGACATATTAGAATTCCTTCCATCTTCATTGAGCTGAACACACACTGTGTCCACATAGATGTCCTTTTCCTCCATTTTGTGTCATGTTTGGCCACCTGACCACAATGCTGGACCATTAAAGACTGAAGACAATGATGACTTAGACTTCACTCAAGATTACTTTCACTTTGTGTTGTTGCCAAACCAGCAAACAATATTAGAAGGGATATATACCAGATATGATTATAAATGATGCAGCTCCCAATTGCTACCCAGGTTTCCTGTGGAAGTGCCAGAAAATCAGTGGTGAATGCATTCTATGCAGAAGGAAGGATTAGCAAGTTTAGAGGAGTCAGATACCATGAACTTGCTACCCATTGTATGATTTTAGCCTGGAGGAAGGCCCACATTCACACTCTCTACTTTTATTATTCATTAAATTCTCACTATGCCATAGTTACACACTTCTATGTTCCATTGCTTACTGAATCATTAAGGCTATGGCATACTCCACCTGTGTCTGACCATGACATACTATACCACCTGACTGTGGCATACTAGACCATGTGTTGCTCAAGTCCTTTGTAAATAACAGATCTTTCTGCTTTTGCCTACAATGCCTCTGTTTAAAAAGTTTAGATGCAAGACTTTGGGAATAGAACAGAAGACAGACACTGAGCTATCCTCCCCATCCTTTCTACGCTATTTCATCTTTGCCAACAAGATAACCACTTATAAGAATCTGACATTTCTTTCCCTTCTTCTCCTTATCTCTCTCCTTCCCCTCCTCTTTTCCTTCTCCCACGCCTCTTCTCCCCAAGTGACCAAACCAATGTAAATAGAGCCTGTGGGTATTCCTATCAGCTAACCAGATGCACTCAGATGTGACTGAATGTCAGTTAGGTTCAATTGAGACAAATGCTAAAATTATATTTGATGTGAAACACAATCAACAACAGGTACAGCTATAATCATATAATAGGTACAGTTCATGATTAAAATAAAAGATACATTTCTTAAAGCCTAGAAACTTGTGACCTAATAGGCAACACAGAGAAAGCAGATATAGACCATTTCTATAACCATAAAGACAAAATCGTTATAGAACCACATCAGCTGTAACTTTGGGCCGAACTAATTAACTGAGATCTTATTCCACAGTAGCATAGACACGGAAAAATCTGTTCCTGTCACTAACTAGAACAATAGTTGATCAGTTTGACTGAAAGTTGAGGTCAGAATGGTTTAGAAAGGATGCTGCAGCCACATGGGAAGAAAAAGTTCTATCAACGAACCATCCATATCCACAATCTCAATTTTATGCTCAATGGGAAGAACTTAGGGTACATGCACATATATTAATACCTTCCCCACCCATTATGAGATATATGATATACTTATAGCTTGCACACACTTCTGATCCTGTAGATTAGAAAGATAGAGTCAGACCAGAAATTGTTACTAAATGAGTACATAAGGAAAAGGGAAAACAATCTCAGATCTCCCCTCCCTGAACCACCCGTAGGGCTGGACTGGCCATTCCGTTCTTAAACTTCCTGTTGAGATGCTATCTAAATTGTTCTTGCCTAGGGGCTCAGGGTTTATAGAAGCCATTGAATCAGCTCTGGCACTAGAGTGAACTAATTTTTCCCCACATGCCAGGGAGCAGAAGGGGATTGCTTGTCATTGTAATCCAGCACTCAGGAAAGAACTTCATATCTGAGTTAAAACCAATGTGCTATGACTGAAGCCTGATTCTTGTCCAAGTTTGTACTTTAATGTTGAGATCATTTCACTTGGGGAAGAAGATAAAACTTCCAAATATTTTGTTTCATGCAATTTTATGCCCTGGAAGTACCTGATTCCACAGATTCTATTTAGCCAATTTGAAGTCCTTACCTGCACCACAGTGATTAATGAACACTTTATTGTAAATATAGCAAAAAATTTAAAAATTAGGAGCAGGGCACAATTTGGTGACTCTTCTGATTTTAGAAACAACATACAGAGAAGCTCATCCTAACTTGGTAGAAAAACCAGGTGTCAGTCTAACTAAAGTGATGGAAATAACTAGCCATGTCAATCTAACAACTGGTCTGTGACTATTCAATTCCACCAGACCATCATTTGGGTAAAGCCTTTGCTCTTTCTAACAATCTGTGTTATTATCTCTTTGTGAAGAACAATCTTTCTTCCTGAAATATATTTCTATCTTTTTTAATATGTAGTGTTTTTAATATGCTCTGTATATTCCTGATAGCTCTTCATAGTTTATGCTTTATACAATTCTTCACCAAAATATGTTAAGTTTTTCCTTAGACTCCTAGATGACAGAAGTATTATAGTACCACCAGGTCCGTGCCCATTCTGAGATAACAGATCAATACACCAAGACAGTGGGAGTTGCAGCAGAGGAAATATTTAATAATCAAATGACAGTCAAACAAAGAGGTGAGAGGAAACCTCAAACCTCAAATTCACCTCCTCATGGAGTTTGGACTGGAGTTTTTCAGGGAATTTTGATAGGTAGGCAGCTCAGGAGCCAGAGCTGCTGATTGGTCAAGAAGTGAGGAGCGAAGTCATGGGACAGGGAGATGAAGTCTCCATCTCCCGTGCTGTGTCTGCTCCTAGGAAGAGGTCTTCAGACTGGCTAGCATCAGTGGACCCATTGGAACACAGGACCTGGAAAATATCTGGAATGGAAAACTTGAGGTTTCTTAATGTTAAAGATGTTCTCTATAGAAGTCAGGCCCTTGTGACAGGGATTATGGGACTTCTAAGCAGTAAGCAGCTATAAGGAAGTGGGCTGTAGGACAAGATGGCTAATACTTAGCTATGCTTCAATTCAAGGTTTGTGCCTTTGTTAAAAAGTTAGCAATTTTGTTTTAGTAATTTTATGAGGATAATTTCAGAAACAGAAAAAGTCACTTATTTCTTTATTCTGCTGTTTTCTATGCTGTCAATTCTATTGTCTACAGTGTAATAGAAGCTGGAAAATATGGAAAAATTTTGAAGTTATGGGTAACTCTCTAGCCCTTTCAAAACACATTGAGGTATTTAATAACAATCGTGTGAGTCAAAATGTTATGAATGTAACCTATAGCACATCCATACACGAGTCAAAATGTTATGAATGTAACCTATAGCACATCCATACATGTCCCAAATGTCACCATTCCCTAGAGAATTAGTAGGCTACAATCTCTTACTAACAAATACAAATATATATGGCAAATAAACCAGTGTAATCCTCATTCAAAACTCCCATCTTGAAAAGTGAAAGGAGGCCGGGGTCAGAACAGCAGCAGACAGTGAAACATTATTTATTAGCTGTTTTCTATTGTAAGAAAAATACCATGACAGCAAAGAAATGTGTAAGAAAACTGTTCAAGGCAAGATAGCAATACCTGAATGAAGTCTGAACTACTTTTCCCTTGGTAGAGTTGCTTCAGCAGCCAGTTGGAAAGATGAACACTTTTTCCAGAATATGAGTAGCACTGGGTTTAGCCATATAGTCTTCTGATGTTGTGTAATAAAATAATCAAATATGTACTATTAGAGAAGATAAAAGAGAGCATGGAAGTTACATCAAAGGCTTAGTTATTTTTTTAATGGTGTGAGAAAAGACAACTTGTGTAAAAACAAGGAAATGCTTCAGGAATAGGAACATCAATTTGAATGTGATAGAAGCCAAAAGTGTTATCCCTGGGGATGAAGATACTATTTACGATAAAACTTATTGTTTTGACTTTTCTCAGGACTCAGAAAGTAAAACATTTGTATGTAAAACCTCAAAGAAAAAAATGCGTACATCTGACTGACTGTTCCCAACCTCTCCTTCAGTTGTATCATTGACACTGTAGATTTATGAGGATGGAAATTAGACTGAGGAAAGCTACAGTGAATAGATTAGTGGGGAAGCCCTGTACTATATGAGTGAGGTAGAGCTGAGGGTTAGTTGGCTCTGCAATTCCTAATGGAAACTAGAAACTGCTCATATGGAATTCTCTAGAAGTTGTCTTCATTTTGTGGCAGAGATTTTTTGCTGTTTTAAATTTAATTTTTTTTTTTCTTTTGGGATGGAGTCACGCTCTGTTGCCAGACTGGAGTGCAGTGGCACAATCTCAGCTCACTGCAACCTCCACCTCCTGGTTTCAAGCAATTCTCCTGCCTCAGCCTCCTGAGTAGCTGGGACTACAGGCACACACCACCACGCCCAGCTAATTTTTTTTTTTTTTTTTTTTTTTTTTTTTTTGTATTTTTAGTAGAGACGGGGTTTCACCATGTTGGCCAGGATGGTCTCGATCTCTTGACCTCATGATCCACCAGCCTCGGCCTCCCAAAGTGCTGGGATTACGGGTGTGAGCCACCGTACCCGACCTATTTCATGTTTTTGAATGAGTGACAGCCTTAGAAATTGAGCAGACTATTTCCCAAAGATTTTTTAAAAGGGGAATGATAGTTCTCTGTCATACTCCAAAAACAAAGACATTTTGGCCATTCAATAAAGATCACACAATGCTCATAAAATTGCAAAGGGAAAACAACAATCCTGCCAAGAGCAAACAGAAAGGTAAAGTGCCAAGCCTCTCTGCAATTAGTTTTTTACCAAGTGCTAGAAGTGTTAGTAGATATGTGTATGCAGGGCCCTGAGAATAAGCAAATGAACATGTTTAACCTCTGGGCCAGATGAGCTGGATGGAAGTGTCATGTCAGATTGCGTAATGTCTTGGGGAAGCCACACAAGGTGTCAGTATAAACTAGGCTGGTACCCATCAAATATTAGATTCACCAGCTAGGAAAGGCATTGCCATCCAATTAAGTGACTTTCTAAAGGGAAAAAAGAACATGATAATTCTATTTCAGTGAGCTGTTGCTCTTGGAAAGTATATTGTATGAAATGTAAAATTATCCACTGAGGAGAGACTTACATCAAGTTGCTCATCAAGTTGCTCAGTTTGCAAATGCATGGTAAGGCAAGTGATTTCCTCTAGGAGAGTGCATAGAAAAGCAAAGGCAGGGCTGGCAGTGGTAGCTCACGCCTGTAATCCCAGCACTTTGGGAGGCCGAGGCGGGTGTATCACCTGAGGTCAGGAGTTCGAGACCGGCCTGGCCAACATGGTGAAATCCCGTCTCTACTAAAAGTGCAATAATTAGTAGGGCGTGGCAGCAGACGGCTGTAATACCAGCTACTCAGGAGGCTGAGGCAGGAGAATCGCTTGAACCTGAGAAATGGAGGTTGCAGTGAGCTGAGATGGCACCATTGCACTCCAGCCTGGGCGACAAGAGTGCAACTCAGTATCAAAAAAAAAAAAAACAAAAAAATAAAAGAAAAGGCAGGCCTGACTGGTGCTAGGCTTGGACAGAGCTATTTGCAAAACTAAAATTCTAACCATACTCCCTGAATACCCTTCCAAGTTTTCCTCAAACTGGAGACTTTGAAATTCTTACAGACTGTTATTTGTAAGATAATACAAAATATTAATTTATATATTTAGGGAGTACATGTGCAGTTTTGTTACATGGATACATTGCATAGTGGTGACATCTGAGCTTCTAGTGTAACCATCACCTGAATAGCGTACATCGTACCCATTAAATAATTTCTCATCCCTCACCCCCATCCGGCTATTCCACTTTTCTGAGCCTCTGATGTCTCTTATTCCACACTCTGTGTCCATGTGTACACATTATTTAGCTCCCACCTAAATGCAAAATATTCCCTGACATTTCCACTCAGGGTATTTCATGAGGAGAGCAGAGTGGATATTGTAGGTAATACTGATAAACAGAAAAGAAGCTAAGGTCAAATCAGGGGTTATTCAAATTTGCTTACTATCTGAACCCAAATTAAATCCAAGTGGGCCAAGGTGTGTTCTTACAATTTGAGCATAGGGCTTTGATCATCTCTCTTCTGTCTTGCATGAAGCATATTTTGCTCAACAGCAATGTACCCATTTAACAGCCCAGGTGATGAATTAACAGAGTGCTAAATTAAAGGAATTTTATCTGTAATACTACCAATTATTTATTCATTAAGGAATAAATAAATTCACTTATTCATTAATTCATTTATTCATTAAGGCTGAAGCAGGTGGATCATCTGAGGTCAGGAATTGGAGACCATCCTGCCCAACATGGTGAAACCCCATCTCTACAAAAAAATACAAAATCGGCCAGGCGCGGTGGCTCACGCCTGTAATCCCAGCACTTTGGGAGGCCGAGGAGGGCGGATCACGAAGTCAGGAGATCGAGACCATCCTGGCTAACACAGTGAAACACCGTCTCTACTAAAAATACAAAAAATTAGCCGGGTGTGGTGGCGAGCGCTTGTAGTCCCAGCTACTCCGGAGGCTGAGGCAGGAGAATGGCGTGAACCCAGGAGGTGGAGATTGCAGTGAGCTGAGATCGCGCCACTGCACTCCAGCCCGAGCGACTGAGCCAGACTCCATCTCAAAAAAAAAAAAAAAATACAAAATCAGCCGGGTATGGTGAAGCATACCTGTAATCCCAGCTACTTGGAAGACTGAGGCAGAAGAATCGTTTGAACCCAGGAGGTGGATGGTGCAGTGAGCCAAGATGGCGCCATTGCACTCCAGCCTGGGCAACAAGAGCAAAACTCTGTCACCAAAATTAATTAATTAATTAATTAATTAAATGTATGGGAAACCATTATCTTCTGGCACTGACCTGGAATAGGTTCATGGAGAATGAAACCAAATAAAAACCCCAAATGCTGTTTTGCAGGCTGAAACAACTTTGAAACAATGGAGGAGCATAGCAGTAAAAACGTGAATAAAATAATGAAACCCTGCCCTATTCCCAAGGCCTGGGTTTGCCAGTAGATAATCATTTCTTCCTGTATGAGATAACATGTGAATGAAGTACCTTAAACTGACACGGCCCTGAATGCTTTCTAAATAGCGTCGGTATTGGTTGATATTAAATAGTCATACATAAACACTCATACACATGAGTGCATGTACACATATACACACATACACAGAAACCCTAGCTAGTGCTACATTTGGTTTAAACTATGAGGTGATTTATTGTCTCTGCCTTTTGATTCTCTACTGTACCCGGCTGTGGTTTGAGTGTGCCCCCCAAAGTTCATGTGTTGGAAACTTAATCCTAATGCTACAGTATTGGGAGGTGGGGCCTGATAAGAGGTAATCAGGTCATGAGGGCTTCGTCCTCATCAATGGATTAATGCCATTGTCAGGGGAGTGGACTAGTTATTACCAAAGTGGCTTTGCCATAAAAACGAGTTTGGGGCCAGGTGCGGTGGCTCATGCCTATAATCCCAGCACTTTGGAGGCCGAGGTGGGCGGATCATGAGGTCAAGAGTTCGAGACCAGCCTGGCCAACATGATGAAACCCTATCTCTACTAAGAATACAAATATTAGCCAGGTGTGGTGGTGGGTGCCTGTAATCCCAGCTACTCAGGAGGCTGAGACAGGAGAATCACTTGGACCTGGGAGGCAGAGGTTGCAGTGAGCCAAGATTGTGCCACTACACTCCAGTCTGGGCAACAGTGCTAGACGTCGTCTCAAAAAAAGAAAAAAAGCCAAAAAGCCTCTCCCATCTGCTTCTCTGTCTCTGTGTCCTCTCTCTTCATCTTAACTCACCTCCTCTGCTTTCATATGGTCTAAGTTGGCTGAAGCAACCATTCAGGTCAATCACCCTCCCATTTTCTAACTAGATTTATGTATCTTACTTCGAATTCTTGAGGAAGAGCAATTGACTGACCTCAGTATCCCTAGTCCAGTCAGATATGTCTGGGGGTTGAGATGTGGGGCACAGAGTCATTAAAGTATGCCACCATTGTGAACTGGAGTGGTTATGCTAAAAGAAGGAATTGAATTTGGACACAGAACTGAATTAATGTGATAACTTTGCTACTGTCAAAGCCATGATTTCTCAAAAGTAACAAATCTTAGGCCAGGCGCAGTGGTTCACGCCTGTAATCCCAGCATTTTGGGAGGCCGAGGGGGGGCAGATCACCTGAGGTCGGGAGTTCGAGACCAGACTAACCAACATGGAGAATCCCGTCTCTATTAAAAATACAAAATTAGCCGGGTGTGGTGGCGCATGACCGTAATCCCAGCTACTTGGGAGGCTGAGGCAGGAGAATCGCTTGAATCTGGGAGGCGGAGGTTGCAGTGAGCTGAGATTGCTCCATTGCCCTCCAGCCTAGGCAACAAGAGCTAAACTCTGTCTCAAAAAAAAAAAAAAGAAAAAGACAAAAAAAAGAAAAGAAACAAAACTTAAAGCCATAATTTCTTATTATTTCAAATGAAATAAGCTTTGAAAATATGCCATTTCCCAGTTATTGGTTTATCTTAACCATGACACGCAAATCATCCTCAGCTTGTCAGCTACGTTACATCTTTATCGTTATCATCTAGTTTTATGCTAGAAACTTCATAACCAGTAAGTAGGACTCAGTACAACAGTTCACTGTTTAGCCAAATAAAGCAACTGAAGTAAATAATCATTAAAATATGTCATACATTTTAAATATTTTAACAAATACTTTTTGAAAAGCAGGTTGATTAATGGATAGCTCCTCCCTTCTAGGGTTCAGTACAGATATGTCATGGAAAATCATTTTTCTATGATTTTTTCCTACCCACTGGCCTCTTCCTTAGGTATGGGTTGACATTTGGAGTTTTGAGCTATCTTGCTATTATACAAGCCACATCTATAATATTTTCCCATTTAGGTTCCTTTAAAGTGGAATGAGAACTCTAAAAGATCTACAAGAGAAAGTGATATGATAGCTGAGAGTTGCTTTAAAATGATTAGGCAGGAGAGTGGGTGAGGTATAGATAAAACAAGATTGGACATGTAAAGATAATTGTTGAAGCTGGGTGATGAGTATATCATGTTAATTATAGTAAACTTTCTAATTTTAGATATGTTTGCAATTTTCCGTAAAATAAACTGAAAAACAAAACATGTGAAGCAATCTGAATGTAGAATCTTCCTAAACTATTATTATTTCCCTGTCTTCTGCTTTTTTCTCACCCACGCCAAATTTGACGGATATTTTTCAGCATCCTGCTTTAACTAAGGCTTACAAAGGCATTCAGCCGAGATTTCATTGAAGCAACAACTCACTTTGTATTCACATTTTATCAGTTTATATAATAGTTAATTAACTCACATGATTATATTATTATGCACAACTGGCATAAATAGATTTGGAACAAGCTCAACTAATTTTTGGTAAGCGTACAACTTAAATGATTGAAGCAGAAATGTCTGGGTGAACTAGGTATTTCCAACCACACTACTTCTAACCACTCTATTAGCCAGAAGCTAATAGAGTGTACCATGGCCATTCCTTTCTGGGTCTTACTGTCAATTAATTGAGTGACTGATTACGTGGAAGTTCATGAAGAGAGAGCGTGTACTATATACTGTTTACTATTACTGTTACTATTATGATTGTGTGTTCTCCCACATTTTTCAAACTGTAACTCTAACTTCGAATAAGCCTCTTTCACAATCTCAAACTTGGGAAAGTTGAAGACTTTCATGCTTGCCTTAATTGATCTTCTGGAGTGTAATGGAGGCAGTGGGAGAATTTTTTCGGTTATTTACATTTGGCAAGCACAGAGGGTGGGGGTGTTTGATTTCCATATTCTTATTATTGTGTTTTTCTGCTTTCTCACAACCCTCTGATTCAGCTTGTTCCCTTAAAAAAAAAAAGAAGTAAGTTGTTTTACGGACATTGGCTTTTGCAAGAAGCCTGATTACACTTGCTAAGCACCCTAGTAGCAATATCAAGAAATTAATTAAAATGCTGAGACCACAGTACCTACCCAGAGAGGCAAAGAATGAGTGTGCTAGTAGTCTCCTGCTCCAAACCTTTGCAATCTTTTGTTGAAATACTTTGAGGAAGTAAGTATTTATTTCACCATGCAGGGTGATGTAAGGTGATATGACATACCAATTTTTTAAATGATAAAACTATAGGGACTAAAATTTCCTCTTTCTCCTCCTCCCTCCATGACGCCTGATAAAGCTGCTTCCAGAATGAAATAGTCATACTGCCCACTGAGTTCCTTTTATCAAACTCATAACTGTGGATGTTGGAAAGGACTGCTTTCCCTCTGTTTAACCACCTTAGTATGACTAACTCATGAACACACAGGAGCAAGGCAATTTGCTCCTCCATTTTCCATCTCCAGTATGTAGCAGCAGTGTGTGTTCTGAGTCACGTAGAGTCCACTCTTCAGAATGCATGCTGTAAGCTCAGAGGGGCTAATAATCAAATTAGGCTTCTAACAAATGGCAATTTATAATGCTGAAACTAATGAGAGGTCAAAGAACTAAACTCTGCAAGGAGTTTTAATTATCCTGTCCTTTGTGACTCCACAAGAGCATTTTTAAAGGAACACTGTCGCACAGTATTCAACTGATACATTCAGTTTCATTAAGAAGATTTACATAACCTATTACATAAATGGGAAATATACACTTTATTTCCAAGTAGAGCAGGAACCTAAAACCCTTTTTTCCGGGTTGAAAAGCAAGCACCATCTTGGTTTGATATTCAGTTACAATACCATTCATAGAATACCTTCCTTCCTACAGCACTCCTGAATGGAGTAACACAGAGCCTCTGTCTTCAAGGGAATCTCTAGAGGAGATAGTATATATAAAGAGAAGAACTCTAACAAACCGACTATAATTGGATTTTTTTTCCATCCTTGTTTCCTGTACATCCATACACCACTATCACCACAATCATTACTTCTGCAGGTCAAAGTGCTCTTCATCTTTCAAGGCCTAACTTCTTCCTGGGCTTTATTTGGAACAGGTTTGTTTATTTACTTGTTTGTTTGTTTGAAAGGGAGTGACAAACTGGAGAAAGCCATGATATCAACAGAATGTAGAACCTCTCAGGCAAAAATAAAAACAAAAAGCTGCTATTTTCAAAAGCTGCTGCATTCAAAAGCTGGAGAAAAGATTAATTTGGAGGCATATGAGATTTAAACATCAATAGACTATGAGCACTGCTGGTCTAAAAAGACTTTTGCTACCAAAGAGGTTAATTGTCCAAAGGTAATGTCCACCCGTCAAGCCAATTTAAGGCCAAAGAATGCATCTGGGCAAAGAGCTTTCTTTTATCAATAACTGCATTGATAAAACAGCAAATAGAACACAAGAAAATCGAGCATATCTGTATCATCAGGGCAGCAAGACAATTGGCCCAAAGCATTGAGGAGTCTGGGTGTTGAACTAGTTGTCCTTTAATTTTGACAAAAAAACAAACCGCAAAACAAAGTATAAAAGCAAATACACTGTACAAGGAAATTGAAAACAATACACATTTTACAAGCTTTCTCCTGGAAAAGAAGACAATGTCTGGAAATTCTTCTGCTAAACTTACCATTGCCACACTCTGCCATATGACATTGCTCTGCTGTTCTTTTACATTGTTAGTCCATTGTTTTGTGAGACAGGGTTAAGGGTTAAGGGTAAAGGGTTAAGGGTTAAGGTCATATGCCCTAGAGTCAAACTAAATCCCAGTTCTGTCACTTACCAGTCATGTGATCTGGAGCAGGTTACTTTTTCCTTTTTAAACCTCAGTTTCTTCATTTGTAAAATTGAGATTAGAGCAAGGCAGAAAGAGTTTTGGCTTTGGAGCCAAAATTATCCCCTCATTAAAATGGGACTGATCATTATCATGACTTTACAGGGTCGTTGTGAGAATTTTAGAACACACATAAAGCAACTGGTAAGAGTTCAATAAATATGAATTTAATACCTACCTCAGAAGGTCATTGTGAGGATAAAATGAGATAATGAATGAAAAGCTTTTAGCTCTGTATTGCAAATGCTAACTAAGAAGTGCTCAATAAATACTAATACATGGAAGAGAAAATTTTTCTTGTGCCTGGGGGGCTGTGAATTAAACTAACAAAAGACAAATTAACAGAAGGAGAGGAGTACTATTTTCATTAATATTTATGTACAAGGGAGTTCACAGAAAAGATGTGAAACTCAAACAAGTAGACTCAGGGATTTATATATAATTTTAACAAAGGAAATGGAGGTTGGGCTTTGATATAGTTTGGATGTTTGTCCCCACCCAAATCTCATATTGAAATGTAACACCCAATGTTGGAGGTGGGGCCTAGTGAGAGGTGTTTGGGCCATGGGGGTGGATCCCTCATGGCTTGGTGCTGTCCACACAGTAGTGAGTGAGTTGTTGGGGGATCTGTTTTTTTTAAAGTGTGTGGCACCTTCCCAATACTTTCTCTTGCTCTTGTTCCCACCACGTAATGTGCCTACTCTCACTTCACATTCTGCCATAAGTAAAAGCTCCCTGAGACCTCCCCAGAAGCTGAGCAGATAACAGTGCATGCTTGTACAGCCTGCAGAACAGTGAACCAATTCAATCTCTTTTCTTTATAAATTACCAAGTCTCAGGTATTTCTTTAGCACAATGCAAGAACAGCCTAATACAGGCTTCAAGGGATGGGAAATCATGAGAAAGTGACTACAAAACAAATGGGAGAGGTTCCAAGATGGCCGAATAGGAACTGCTCCAGTCTACATCTCCCAGCATGAGCCACGCAGAAGACAGGTGATTTCTGCATTTCCAACTGAGGTACCGGGTTCATCTCACTGGGGCTTGTGGGACAGTGGGTGCAGCACACAGAGCAGAGTGGGGCATCACCTCACCCCGGAAGTGCAAGGAGGTGGAGAATTCCCTTTCCTAGCCAAGGGAAGCCATAACAGATGGTACCTGGAAAATAAGGACACTCCCACTCTAATACTGCGCTTTTCCAATGGCCTTAGCAAACGGCACATCAGGAGATTATATCCTGTGCCTGGCTCAGAGGGTCCCATGCCCACGGAGCCTCACTCACTGCTAGCACAGCAGTCTGAGATCCAACAGCAACGTAGCAGCAAGACTGGGGGAGGGGTGTCTGCCATTGCTGAGGCTTGAGTAGGTAAACAAAGCAGCCAGGAAGCTCCAACTGGGTGGAGCCCACCACAGCTCAAGGAGACCTGCCTGCCGGTATAGACACCACTTCTCGGGGCAGGGCATAGCTGAATAAAAGGCAGCAGAAATTTCTGCAGACTTAAACATCCCTGTCTGACAGCTTTGAAGAGAGTAGTGGTTCTCCCAGTATGGAGTTTGAGATCTGAGAATGGACAGACTGCCTCCTCAAGTGGGTCCCTGACCCCTGAGTAGCCTAACTGGGAGACACCTCCCAATAGGGGCCAACTGACACCTCATACAGCTTGGTGCCCTTCTGAGACGAAGTTTCCAGAGGAAGGATCAGGCAGCAACATTTGCTGTTCTGCAATATCTGCTGTTCTGCAGCCTCCGCTGGTGATACCCAGGCAAAGAGACTCTGGAGTAGACCTCCAGCAAACTCCAACAGACCTGCAGCTGAGGGTCCTGACTGTTAGAAGGAAAACTAACAAACAGAAAGGACATCCATACCAAAACCCCATCTGTATGTCACCATCAACAAAGACCAAAGGTAGATAAAACCACAAAGATGAGGAGAAACCAGAACAGAAAAGCTGAAAATTCTAAAAATCAGAGCACTTCTTCTCCTCCAAAAGAATGCAGCTCCTCACCAGCAAAGGAACAAAGCTGGATGGAGAATGACATTGATGAGTTGAGAGAAGAAGTCTTCAGATGATCAGTAATAACAAACTTCTCCAAGCTAAAGAAGGACGTTCAAACCCATCACAAAGAAGCTAAAAACCTTGAAAAAAGATTAGACAAATGGCTAACTAGAATAAACAGTGTAGAGAATACTTTAAATGACCTGATAGAGCTGAAAACCATGGCATGAGAACTACATGACACATGCACAAGCTTCAGTAGCCACTTTGATCAAGTGGAAGAAAGGTAATCAGTGATTGAAGATCAAATGAATGAAATGAAGTGAGAAGAGAAGTTTAGAGAGAAAAGAGTAAAAAGAAATGAAGAAAGCCTCCAAGAAATATGGGACTATGTGAAAAGACCAAATCTATGTCTGATTGGTGTACCTGAAAGTGATGGGGAGAATAGAACCAAGTTGGAAAACACCCTTTAGGATATTATCCCGGAGAACTTCCCCAACGTAGCAAGGCAGGCCAACATTCAAATTCAGGAAATACAGAGAATGCCACAAAGATACTCCTCGAGAAGAGCAACTCCAAGACACAGAATTGTCAGATTCACCAAAGTTGAAATGAAGGAAAAAATGTTAAGGGCCACCAGAGAGAAAGGTCAGGTTACCCACAAAGGGAAGCCCATCACACAAACAGCAGATCTCTCAGCAGATACTCTACAAGCCAGAAGAGAGTGGGGGCCAATATTCAACATTCTTAAAGAAAAGAATTTTCAACCCAGAATTTCATATCCAGCCAAACTAAGCTTCATAAGTGAAGGAGAAATAAAATCCTTTACAGACAAACAAATGCTGAGAGATTTTGTCACCTCTAGGCTTGCCTTACAAAAGCTCCTGAAGAAGCACTAAACATGGAAAGGAACAACCTGTACCAGTCACTACAAAAACATGCCAAATTGTAAAGACCATTGATGCTAGGAAGAAACTGCATCAACTAACGAGCAAAATAACCAGCTAATATCATAATGACAGGATCAAATTCACACATAACAATATTAACCTTAAATGTAAATGGGCTAAATGCTTCAATTAAAAGACACAGACTGGCAAATTGGATAAAGAGTCAAGATCCATCAGTGTGCTGTATTCAGGAGACCTGTCTCACATGCAGAGAAACACATAGGCTCAAAATAAAGGGATGGAGGAAGATCTACCAAGCAAATGGAAAACAAGAAAAAGCAGGGGCTGCAATCCAAGTCTCTGATAAAACAGACTTTAAACCAAAAAAGATCAAAAGAGACAAAGAAGGCCATTACATGCTGGTAAAGGAATCAATTCAACAAGAAGAGCTAACTATCTTAAATATATATGCACCCACTACAGGAGCACCCAGATTCATAAAGCAAGCCCTTAGAGACCTACAAAGAGACTTAGACTCCCACACAATAATAATGGGATACTGTAACACCCCACTGTCAACATTAGACAGATCAATGAGACAGAAAGTTAACAAGGATATCCAGGACCTGGGCTCAGCTCTGCACCAAGTGGACCTAACAGATATGTACAGAACTCTCCACCCCAAATCAACAGAATATACATTCTTCTCAGCACCACATTGCACTTATTACAAAATTGACCACATAGTTGGAAGTAAAGCACTCCTCAG
Organism: Chlorocebus sabaeus; assembly: GCF_047675955.1. NCBI lineage: Eukaryota > Metazoa > Chordata > Mammalia > Primates > Cercopithecidae > Chlorocebus > Chlorocebus sabaeus. Next base: position 55,383,839 of record NC_132933.1, read on the forward strand.
CAAATGTAACAGAACAGAAACTATAACAAACTATCTCTCAGACCACAGTGCAATCAAACTAGAACTCAGAATTAAGAAATTAACTCAAAACTGCTCAACTACATGGAAACTGAACAACCTGCTCCTGAATGACTACTGGGTACATAACAAAATGAAGGCAGAAATAAAGATGTTCTTTGAAATCAATGAGAACAAAGACACAACATACCAGAATCGCTGGGACACATTTAAAGCAGTGTGCAGAGGGAAATTTACAGCACTAATTGCCCACAAGAGAAAGTAGGAAAGATCTAAAATTGACACCCTAACATCACAATTAAAAGAACTAGAGAAGCAAGAGAAAACACATTCGAAAGTTAGCAGAAAGCAAGACATAACTAAGATCAGAGCAGAACTGAATGAGATAGAGACACAAAAACCCTTAAAAAATCAATGAATCCAGGAGCTGGTTTTTTGAAAAGATCAACAAAATTGATAGACCTCTAGCAAGACTAATAAAGAAGAAAAGAGAGAAGAATCAAGTAGACACAATAAAAAATGATAAAGGGGATATTACCACCAATCCCACAGAAATACAAACTACCATCAGAGAATACCATAAACACCTCTATGCAAATAAACGAGAAAACCTAGAAGAAATGGATAAATGCCTGGACACATACACTCTCCCAAGACTAAGCCAGGATGAAGTTGAATCTCTGAAGAGACCAATAACAGGCTCTGAAATTGAGGCAATAATTAGTAGCCTACCAACCAAAAAAAGACCAGGACCAGATGGATTCACAGCCAAATTCTACCAGAGGTACAAGGAGGAGTTGGTACCATTCCTTCTGAAACTATTCCAATCAATAGAAAAAGAGAGAATCCTCCATACTCATTTTATGAGGCCACCATCATCCTGATACCAAAGCCTGGTAGAGACACAACAAAAAAAAGAGAATTTTAGACCAATATCCCTGATGAACATCAATGCAAAAATCCTCTATAAAATACTAGCAAACCAAATCCCGCAGCACATCAAAAAGCTTATCCACCACGATCAAGTTGGCTTCATCCCTGGGATGCAAGGCTGGTTCAACATACACAAATCAATAAACGTAATCCATCATATGAACAGAACCAAAGACAAAAACCTTATGATTATCTCAATAGATGCAGAAAAGGCCTTTGACAAAATTCAACAGCCGTTCATGCTAAAAGCGCTCAATAAACTAGGTATTGATGGGACATATCTCAAAATAATAAGAACTATTTATGACAAACCCACAGTCAATATCATTCTGAATGGGCAAAAACTGGAAGCATTCTCTTTGAAAGCTGGCACAAGACAGGGATGCCCTCTCTCACCACTCCTATTCAACATAGTGTTGGAAGTTCTGGCTAGGGCAATCAGGTAGGAGAAAGAAAAAAAGGGTATTCAATTAGGAAAAGAGGAAGTGAAATTGTCCCCGTTTGCAGATGACATGATTGTATATTTAGGAAACCCCATTGTCTCAGCCCAAAATCTCCTTAAACTCATAAGCAGCTTCAGCAAAGTCACAGGATACAAACTCAATGTGCAAAAATCACAAGCATTCCTATACACCAATAACAGACAAACAGAGAGCCAAATCATGAGTGAACTCCCATTCACAATTGCTATAAAGAGAATAAAATACCTAGGAATCCAACTTTCAAGGGATGTGAAGTACATCTTCAAGGAGAACTACAAACCACTGCTCAGTGAAATAAAAGAGGACACAAACAAATGGAAGAACATTCCATGCTCATGGATAGGAAGAATCAATATCGTGAAAATGGCCATACTGCCCAAGGTAATTTATAGATTCAATGCCATCCCCATCAAGCTACCAATGACTTTCTTCACACAATTGGAAAAAACTACTTTAAAGTTCATATGGAACCAAAAAAGAGCCCGCATTGCCAAGACAATCCTAAGCCAAAAGAACAAAGCTGGAGGCATCACACTACCTGACTTCAAACTATACTACAAGGCTGCAGTAACCAAAACAGCATAGTACTGGTACCAAAATAGAAATATAGACCCATGGAAGAGATCAGAGCCCTCAGAAATAATATCACACATCTACAACCATCTGATCTTTGACAAACCTGACAAAAACAAGAAATAGGGAAAGGATTCCCTATTTAATAAATGGTGCTGGGAAAACAGGCTGGCCATAAGGAGAAAGCCGAAACTGGATCCCTTCCTTACACCTTATACAAAAATTAATTCAAGGTGGATCAAAGACTTAAATGTTAGATCTAAAACCTTAAAAACCCTAGAAGAAAACCTAGGCAATACCATTCAGGACATAGGCATGGACAAGGACTTCATGACTAAAACACCAAAAGCAATGATAACAAAAGCCAAAATTGACAAATGGAATCTAATTAAACTAAAGAGCTTCTGCACAGCAAAAGAAACTACCATCAGAGTGAACAGGCAACCTACAGAATGGGAGAAAATTTTTACAATCTACCCATCTGGCAAAGGGCTAATATCCAGAATCTACAAGGAACTTAAACAAATTTACAAGAAAAAAACAAACAACCCCATCAAAAAGTGGACAAAGGATATGAAGAGACACTTCTCAAAAGAAGACATTTATGCAGCCAACAGACACATGAAAAAATGCTCATCATCACTGGCCATCAGAGAAATGCAAATCAAAACCACAATGAGATACCATCTCACACCAGTTAGAATGGTGATCATGAAAAAGTCAGGAAACAACAGGTGCTGGAGAGGATGTGGAGAAATAGGAACACTTTTACACTGTTGGTGGGACTGTAAACTAGTTCAACCATTGTGGAAGACAGTGTGGCGATTCCTCAAGGATCTAGAACTAGAAATACCATTTGACCCAGCCATCCCATTACCAGTTATATACCCAAAGGATTATAAATCATGCTGATATAGAGACACAGGCACACGTATGTTTATTCATGTGTGTGAAAGCGGTACTATTCACAATAGCAAAGACTTGGAATCAACCCAAATGTCCATCAATGATAGACTAGATTAAGAAAATGTGGCACATATACACCATGGAATACTATGCAGCCATAAAATAGGATGAGTTCATGTCCTTTGTAGGGACATGGATGAAGCTGGAAAGCATCATTCTGAGCAAACTATCGCAAGGACAGAACACCAAACACCGCATGTTCTCACTCATAGATGGGAATTGAACAATGAGATCACTTGGACACAGGGTGGGGAACGTCACACACCGGGGCCTGTCACGGGGTTGGGGGAGCGAGGAGGGATAGCATTAGGAGATATACCTAATGTAAATGATGAGTTAATGGGTGCAGCACACCAACATGGCACATGTATATATATGTAACAAACCTGCACATTGTGCACATGTACCCTAGAACTTAAAGTATAATTTTTAAAAATGTGATGTAATAAAAGATAAGGATTATTTTAGTAAGGTCTGTTTATGCAAACTCATCTTGGTATGGACTCTCCATTTCCAATGATAAAAGTTACTCTTCTTTCCCTTCCTGAAATAGGGAGAAAACACCTTCACTAAGGGAAATTTATGCCCTGCTTTTATGCAGATAAAGGGAGAGCAAAGAACTCTTCCTGCATTTGTTGTTTCAACTGAAGAATGATGAGATTCACAGATTTAGAAATGAGAGCTTTATTTCTCATAAAGGTTTGCAGCCTGCAAGGTGGCTATTTTGACAGGTGGGGAAGCATAGCCTCTGGCCAGAAACAGACGCTTTGAGAGAGGGGCAAAGGGAATAAGAATTTACATTGAGCAGGGTGGCTAAATATCCACATTTAATAAGCTATAGGAGGAGTCATGAATATTTATGAAAGGAAAAATGTGCACATGCACAATTGAGCCTTATGTCCCTTTATGAGTCCCATGTAAAAAAAGTGGCAGCATTAGCACGATCTGAGGGTGGAGTATTTGGCCCTCTGACATCAAAAGGTGAAGCAAGGATGAAAACTGTCACTGCACATTCTCCATAGACTGGCCAGAACCACTCCATGGACAGTGGTCTCTTATCAGGGAGGAATGCTGGTTGATTGTTGTGGCAAAGCCACAAAAGGGAGAGGCAACATAGACAGTTGATTGACATAAGCAGTAGAGCCTTTCAAAGGGTCTGGCTTTGTTTAGCCCTTAGGGAAGAAAGCCTAATGGCCATTAGTGAGGGATGGAATATAACAAGGTGTGTCCAACCTACCATCTCATCATGACTGGGAATAGCTTCCAAGGTTTCTCTGGGGTCTCCTCTGTCGGTTGGGGGGCTTTGGATTTCATTTTTATTCCTCAGTCGATTTTCAATTGCTTTCAGCTCTAAATAATCCTCATGCAAAAGTGGCATATTTTGGGATGGCGTATTCTAATCCCCTTCACTAGCTTTTGTTATGTGTTTTCTTTTTAACTCTCCAACTAGATTTTAAAGTCCTAGAGGATGGTTCTCACATTTTTTTCTCCGTACTCCAATGTCTAGCACTGCGTTGTATGCAAATAGGAGTGACTCACAGATAGCCAAAAGAAGAAAGGAACAAGTCCTCATTCAATAGTAGAAACTCAAATATCAAAATTGTGAACTCATAGCCTTGAAAAGATTGAATTTATTAAAAATTGATATTGTAAGTCAAACAGCACAAGTGATTTTTGGTGAATTATAAATATTACCAACAGACAACAATACAGCAATTGATCTCTTACTCAAAAATATTGGTAATGACAACAGATGATTCAGCAAAATAAAAAAAAAAAAGGTCAAACTAATGGCTTTCCCTGGGCACAGCTTTGGTTCTCACACTTGAGATTTCTGTGAATCACATTCCCAAGTTTCATTATCTCTCTATCACCAAAAAGCTTCCTTCACAATTTTTGCTTTATACACATACCAATTTTACTATTATTTATTTAATATCTTTTTTCTTTAAATTACTTAAATTGTTTTTATTTATTTGAAAAGGAGAGTTTACCTCATTACAGTAAATGCAAACCAGTATCATTTGCCATAAATGGAAGGCAAGACTAAAAGTAAACGTAATGAAAACAAAACAATATTCTTAAAATCTAGCTAAATTTTGCTGCCTGTGGCTTTGAGGTCTGTTTTTCCTTTGTGAAAAGTTTAATTAGAATGTGTCAGGTAAATGTACAAGACAAACTTGTACTAAAGTGAGAATGAAAAAAAAATGTAAAAGGCAAAACCTTCTTATTATGTAATCCTGTATAATTTAGTATCAATAGCATTTGTGGACCACCTGAAATTATTTTGTGCACCACCACCACCTTTGCCAAAGCACTAGCATAGGTGATTAATGGAAAATGTTTTCTGGTTTCTCTAAGGTCTATAGCAGTGTTTCTCAGGGTGTAGCCTCTGGATCACTTGCATCACAATTACCTATGGGTACTTCTTTTAAAAATGGGGAGGTATTTAATGAATTGCTACTTAATCAGGAAACTGGGACAAAATAAATTATATTTTAAAGGAACACTCCCAGGCGATTTTGATTACAATAAGATTTGAGAAACAGAGTTGTATTGTAGCAATTATTGAAGAATATGGAATCCACTCCTATAGCAGTTCTGTAGATAAAGAAAAGGTGCTGAAAAGTGGAAGGAGAATTTGACCAAAGCAGGTAATCACCCAAGACCAATTAACAAGGCTATAGCCTGGGAAGTAAAGCATTGCATTTAACTGGAGTATTCTAATTCCAGAATAAGATTTAAGAAAAAAGAATAGGAAAAGGAAAAGGAAAAAGGAAGGAAAGGAGAAAGGAAAGAGGGAGAGAGGGAGGGAGGGAGGTAGGAAGAGAAAAGAAAGAGAAAGAGAAAGAAAGAAAGAAAGAAAGAAAGAAAGAAAGAAAGAAAGAAAGAAAGAAAGAAAGAAAGAGCGAGCGAGCGCGAGGGAGGGAGGGAGGGAGGGAGGAAGGAAGGAAGGAAGGAAGGAAGGAAGGAAGGAAGGAAGGAAGGAAGGAAGGAAGGAGGGAGGGAGGGAGGGAGGGAGGGAGGGAGGGAGGAAGGAAGGAAGGAAGGAAAGAAGAAAGGAGGGAGGGAGGGAGGGAGGAAGGAAGGAAGGAAGGAAAGAAGAAAGGAGGGAGGGAGGGAGGGAGGGAGGAAGGAAGGAAGGAAGGAAAGAAGAAAGGAGGGAGGGAGGGAGGAAGGAAGGAAGGAAGGAAGAAAGGGAGGGAGGGAGGGAGGAAGGAAGGAAGGAAGAAGGGAGGGAGGGAGGGAGGGAGGAAGGAAGGAAGGAAGGAAGGAAGGAAGGAAGGAAGGAAGGAAGGAAGGAAAAAGAAAAGAGAAAGAAAAGAAAAGAAAAAAAGAAAAGAAAAGAGAGAAAAGGCTTACCAGCAACGAGGGAACAAAAAGATCCATTGAAGAAAGGGGTTGATTTACAATAAAAGATGAAAGGGATTTAAAATGCCGCTTTGCTAAGTGGTCACTAAGCAAGGGTGTGATAGCAGTTTACAAATATTTAAATCGTACGTTAAAAAGAAGAGGAGGAATTTGTTAAACAAGAATAAGGAAGGATAATTAGACATTAAGAGAATGTAATTGACCAAATCCTCATTCCTTGTAACTCAACCTAAGCATTCCTGCTCTGCATACTGTAACCAACTTCTGTCCTAAGAGATATGCTCTACCGATCTTCCCCGGAAACAAAACTGACCTGAGTGTTGCTCTAGGGTCCATCCTTTCGTTGAACCACACTCCCCCTAACTCCCTGGCCAGTGTAGTTGTTTAACCTTTACACCTTTTCCAGAGTTGCAGCCTCTACTCTTATAGGGAAAAGCCCGTAGGTCTAGTAGCCCTAACACATCAGGAGCTTCCTAGAAGAGTCTGTATTGGAATTAAAGAGACCTCCTCCACTTGAGGGGCTGAGGAACTGATGCGCAATAGGGCCAGACTCTAGCAAGCTGGCCAGTTTTAAATTTTGCTCTTGACACTCTTTTTGTGCCACCCCCAGCTCCAAGTTCCAAGTGGTCTCTGAATATGTAAGTGTTCCTTCTGCAAGATGACAACAGAATAGAATAGACACCATTTATATACAGAATGACTTAATATGTTACCACTGGATTGGAGAGAGTGATCACTTTAAGAGAGAACTGTGGCAAAAGAAAGATGCATAAACAAAACACGTGAATTCTAAAATTAGAGTTTTCAACACTGAGGCACCTGAGTGCTAAGCTTTTGAGGGGAAGAGGAGCACCATCAATAGCTCTCAGTTGATCACATTAGTGATTCTAAATTGCTACCCCAAAATCCCAAACTGGTCAATGGCACCAGAAAATACCAGATGTAGTAGCAGTGCCTCATACTAGCCTCTTCTGCTCCTTGGCAATTCAGAGACATCATCCCGGCTTACAGAAAGCACTTCCTGAAGGCCTGGCATCATAGCGTAGCAGTATACAACTTTAAATGCTCAAAATTGTATTCAGATTTATATAAGAATCCACATGTACCACTTACACTTTCCCTCCCAGTCCTTTAACTGTTTTTTGAGATCTCACTTCGCTGTGGACTCACATGAGCTTAGAATGATGTTCAATCAACCCAAAATGTCCTGACTGAGAAGATTATTAAGTTAAGAAATGTGGCATAAGTGGCATAATTTGACACTCCGGCTAGACTGGCCTGAGAAGGAGAAAGGCTTAAAATACACCACTTGATGGATGGCCTGCATCGTTGCTGGGTCTCTTCCATCTCTATGTTTTATATAATGAAGTAGCACTGTACTTTCCAAGGAATTTCACATTACTGTAGAAGATTCTCTTTTATTGTGTTTTAATTAGATTTAACATAGAACTTATTTGAATGTGTCCTCTTCATCAGCAGAATGGTGTTTCTGTCTATAGTAGATAAAGCAAAGGATTAAATCCAAAGGTTGTAAATTGTTACAGTGGATCTGTTATAGTAGCTTTTGTCTGTCCACAAACTTTGTCTCCTTCTCTTGGGAGTAGAACCCTTCTTTCCTATGGGGAAACACAGTTTATATTATTTTAATCTTAGGGTGGTCTTATGAGACAAGGGTGGTCTTATGACCCAGATCTAGCCAAAGTACCCCTTTTCCTTGTCCCCAGTGATTGGTCCAGGGATGAGCATATGACTGAAGTCAGGCTAGCCACAGTATTTCTGCTGGAATTGCTGCAAAACACCTCTAGGGTGGCTGATGGTCACATTCTCTCATTCCTGTGCCTCTATGGGGAGTGGGGGTGGGGCTCTGTGAGAATGAAAACAAGTAGAAGTGGCAGGTAGAGAAAGAATTGGAGCTTCTAGATCTAGCTGTGTCTAGAGCTAATGAAATGCCCCTCTGACTTCAGAGGTACATTCCCCATTACATCCACTTTATTTTGCTTAAGTTAGTTTGCATTTGACTTCTGATACTTGCAATCAAAATATTCCCAAATTACACATTTCCATGTCTACTTAGGACAAAAGAAATTAAATATAAACGTATAGCTTGTTTTATATAACTGGTGCCTTTTTCAGAAGTTGAGAGTAAATCTAAATTTTATGAATCACATCATACTATAGCAAAAATAATACATTGCTAAGAGGAGACATGTTGGGGGGTCTTTCATAGTACAGTTTGTTCGTTTGAAGGAAAGGTGTTACAACCTGGATAGAAAGGTGCAAGTGACTCACAGTGAACTGGGGAGGGCTATTGGGCTGGCTTTCATGATCCATGAAAGATGGTAAATACTTTAGTAATTTCATTATTTCCTGGGTTTGATTCTTGTCCTGGTAGGTATAGAAATTTGATTTGGTTGGTCCACTAAGATAGGATTCGTCCCTCAGGGAAGGATTCCCATTAAGCAAGCTCACAGAGACTAAAATAGAAAACTAAAATGCCAATTGATTAATGGACAATGAGAAAGACAACATTCATTGGACCAGAATCCTTGCAACAGCAGGTCATTGCATCCTGTTCTTTAGGACATATGCTGCATCCTGATAGTCTGGATTCAATCTGCAGATGCTTTTTGTAGGCCTGTGGTATAGTATATAAGGAGTTTGAAATTAAATAAAGAATCCTAAAACTTCACATAAAAATCTGGATTTCCAACTTCTCTTGAAAAGTCACAATACCTACCAACACTGGTTCTTCTTTCTGTGGCATCAGTTGCAAGGGTCTAAGTAGGAGATGAGTCTTTTCTATGGGACACAGACTCTCTAATATATTAGTGTATACATCAGGCCCATTTTCTTTATTTATATCTTCGTTCTGGCTTATATAGGCATTTGGGTTTATATAGGCATTATATAGGCTTATATAGGCATGTAGAAAGGAAAACTACATGTGAAACCATTAAGCTCATTCCTTCCCCCTACCCATGTAGATTGGTTCAAGGGGTGATGTGAGTGAAGCCAATGCAGTTAGTGAATCTGAGGAGTTTTGCTGGAAATGCTAAGGCAAAAATACTCACTTTTTATCTGCTGAATATGAAAAAGGAAACACGTATGCTGAGGTGCTACTGACAACCATCGTGGGGCTATGAGGGAAACAAGTCTCATGATGACAAGTTAAGGAAGACAGAAGAAACAAAAGAAATAGCGTCTTCTGGGACTTGATAGAACTGCAGGATCAAGCCTCACCTAAAACTACTTTGGAATTTTCAGCTATATAGGATTATAAATTCTCTTCATTATTTAAATTGCGTTGAGTTGGATGAGTTTCCACAAAAAGTATTCTGACATAAGAAGGATACTTTTTTCCCCAGTAGAATCTCTAGCAAACCATTGTTACTCATGATAGCATGGAAAATCCTGAAGCAAAAAGAGGTTGAGGATTGCTATTCTCAGCTATAAGATAATAAAATTAGGGTTCAGTTCACTTGCTGAATCCCAATGTTAGTCCTACCTTCATGAGATTGTACCTAGTTCACCTGGATGAGACCTTCGGATCTTCCCAAACTCTTTAGAACTCATAAGCAAGTTTTTACTTTGTCCACATACAGCTAGTCAAATACCGTCTTATAAAGATTTGACATTTGAAGTCAATTGTATTTTCCTAATCTCCAAGGTTTCTGTGAGATGATTTATAGCCTTACTCATGTGCTGTGAATAAGAAGAGCATATATGACTGCACTGGCATGTAATCTACTTAACACATAGAATATTTTCAAATTCAGGAATATATTTATTATCTAAAGAATTATTATTTGGCAACTCAATCCAAAGTATAGATAAAAATCAGGAAGAAACTAAAATATTCTATGAAGCCCAATTATGTATAATGAAATTCTTACAAGAATATACATTGATTTAGTCAGAGGACCTCCCTCCCTCTAGGTCCTTAGAGGTGTTTACTCCTATTTTATGCAGAACTCAAACAAAAGTGATGTTCTGATTTCTTAGGTCATAAGAGTTTAGAAGTAGTACACTGGAAGTGTGTGTGAAGGTGGTATTGTTAGAATGAGGCAGTGCTGACCACAAAATAAAGTTATAGTTGACAGTGGTGGATGGCACTAATGAAGGAGAGAGAGAAGAGAGGAGAGGGGAAAGAGGAGAGAGGAGACAGGAGAGGAGAGAGGAGAGAAGAGAGAAGAGAGAAGAGAGAAGAGAAGAGAAGAGAAGAGAAGAGAAGAGAAGAGAAGAGAAGAGAAGAGAAGAGAAGAGAAGAGAAAAGAAGAGAAGAGAGGAGAGGAGAAAAGGAACTCAGAAACCACAGCATTATCATAGGGCCAGAGAGTCTGAAATACATGAACTGGGCTCTGAAAGCAGTGTAGTATGTACAAGTTAGCACCGTAGTTGATATTCACTTTGATGAGCCTGATTAATCAGAAACCTAAATTATGTTCAGTGGTTTTTATTTAAGAAGACATCTCTCTATGTCATATATTTTAGAAGTATTTCTTCCCCCAAATTAAGTTTGTGGCTTTCAAAGGAATAAACTTCAGTTATAAGAAATAACTCAGTTCTTGGCATATGGTAAAAACTATATTTACCAGAAGCTTGCAAATTTATTTTGCCTTCTTCTGGATAACATGCCTACTGATTTGCAATTTGAGAGAGAGTGTGTGTGTGTGTGTGTGTGTTTGTGTGTGTGTGTTTGTATCTGCTGAGCAGATCATTTATGTGGAGCATTATTTACCCACAAAATTGTGGTGTTAAGATATCATATTTTTCAACTATATGTTAAACCATATAGTGTGTTAGAAGATTTTTCTCCAATTCATGGTTATATTTATGTGAAAAGTCTTACAAAAGCATGAAAATAAAATAATTCCCCTTTATTTTAAGAATAAAATAGGTTAAATTAGAGCTGTATAAAAATATATAAAGAGGGACCAGGCACGGTGACTCACGCCTGTAATCCCAGCACTTTGGGAGGCTGAAGCGGGTGGATGACTTGAGGCCAGGAGTTCAAGACCAGCCTAGCCAACACAGTGAAACCTCGTATCTATTAAAAATACAAAAATTAGCCAGGTGTGGTGGCACATGCCTGTAGTCCCAGCTACTCGGGAGGCTGAGGTAAAAGAATTGCTCAAACCCAGGAGGTGGAGGTTGCAGTGAGCCAAGATCGCACCATTGCACTCCAGCCTGGGTGGCAGAGCGAGACTCTGTCTCAACAACAACAACAACTATATATATATATATATATATATATATATATATAGAGAGAGAGAGAGAGAGAGAGAGAGAGAGAGAGAGAGAAAGTATTGTTCTGTATGTAATACAAATCTCCACCAAACACAAACTTTCCTTATGCGAAATTCTACCATGCAAGAATTTACTTTGGCATAATTTCTATAGCCACAAAAATTTGGTTTTAGTTATATGGTTTACTTCTGTTGGAGACAGTTTAAAAAGAAGGGAATTTGATAAGAGAAAAAAGGCAAATTGTTGAGGAAAGATTGGCAAATAGGTGAGGAAGAGTAATGGTTTTACAATACAGCCATAAAAGAGAGGACATGAACCCTGACCTTGGAGTTACATCCATTAGCAAGAAAAGGACTGAGACACATGAAATGTTTCCTGGAATCATGATGATATCTGAAAATAGAAAGGCACTATACTGATATTTAGAGTCTTAAAATCAGAAAAGTATTTTTCAGTATGGAGGGAAACACACACACACACACACACATCAAATTGTCACTTAATAGGCATATTATTCACAACAAAGCAAAATGAATTTGCCATTGTCTGATAATTTTGAGAGAAGACCAGGGATGGATCAAATTTTATTGGCCTGAAGTTTGGAAGGCTCTCTTTTAAGAAAAGAACATAAAATTATAAATATAAAACTAGACACAAAATGCACAGTAGCCTGAACCAAATGAGGTTAAATATCCTACTTTTGCAAGTTTTACAAATTTTACAGAAACATATGACCACATGAACACGTTGTCATGTAAACACTCAAGCCTCAGAAGGTGCTCCTGCAAATGAGGGGCCTTGAAGCATAAACTGCATTAGCTTCATGGTAAATTCACCTCTGAGGAAGGTAATCCTTCGTGTCCAGGCAGTAAGTAATAATAAACATAAATTAACTGTACACAACCATTTACTATTAAGTGTGTATACCCAGAGTTAGACAAACCATGGGGTTTGAGGGCCCAAGCCTTCCAACTGCCTGTTCTGCCCAAGACTTCTGACACCAACTTCAAGGAGTTAGGGTATAACTACAAAGTTAGAGGGCACAGTCCCCAAGACTGTCTTTACTTCTGACATCAGCTGCATGTTCAGGGGTTTCCTGAAACTATCTTTAGGTTTGATAATTGACAATAAGGGCTCTTAGAACTCACTGAAAGCTATTATACCCACGGTTACAGTTTTTAAGGGAAAAGAGTACAGATACAAAGGAAGAAACACATAGGGCAGAGTATGAGACAGTCCTAAACACAAAGCTTCCATTGTAGTCAGTAGGCATTACCCTCCCGGTGTAGATGTGTGATAATACACACCAAGTGTTTCCAACCAGGGAGGCTCACCTGAGCATTGGTGTCCAGAGTGTTTTTCTGTTTTTGTTTGAGACAGTGTCTTGCTCTTGTTGCCTGGGCTGGAGTGCAGTGGCATAATCTCAGCTCACTGCAACCTCTGCCTCCCGGGTTCAAGCAATTCTCCTGCCTCAGCCTCCTGAGTAGATGGGATTACAGGCGCCTGCCACCACGCCTGGCTAATTTGTGTATTTCTTAGTAGAGATGGGGTTTCACCATGTTGGCCAGGCTGGTCTCGAACTCCTGGTCTCAGGTGATCTGCACCCCCCTTGGCCTCCCAAAGTGCTGGGATTACAAGTGTGAGCCACCGCGCCCAGCCTTTTTTGTTTTTTTGAGATGGAGTCTTGCTCTGTCACCCAGGCTGGAGTGTGGTGGCCCTATCTTGGCTCACTGCAACCTCCTACTCCTGGGTTCAAGCGATTCTGCTGCCTCAGCCTCCCAAGTAGCTGGGATTACAGACATGTACCACCATGCCTGGCAAATTTTGGTGTCCAGAGTTTTTATTAGGATTTTGTTATATAGGCATAATTCACTGGTTGGTTGCCCATGTGGTTGAACTCAATTTCCAGCAACTTCCTGGAGATCAGACTGATACCACATGGTCTAGTGGACCCATGATGAGTCATCTCATTTGCATAAACTATCAAGTGTGATCTGAGGGTCTCACCATGAATAACAAAGATACTCATATCACTTTAGGAAACTGCAAGGGTTTAAAGGTTACCTCCCCAGGAGACAGGAGCAAAGGCCAGACCTCTTTGGGCAATGGAAAATTCTTTACTACACCGTATAAATGACCACTAATACAGTCATTAGTATACTTCTAAATTTATTTTTATACATTTGAAAGTATTCATAATTGCTTTTATAGATCACCATGGTTCCCCAACCCTGTTTTTCTTGTAGGCTTGTAAATTCCTCATGTTCATCATAGTTGCCAGGTTGTGCGAGCAGAGATTATTTTGTCAATACAATTTAGGTCATCTCTACAAACTCTGACAATTTACAACTGTGACAAACGTCAAAACTCATAGAACTGATTTCATTTTTGTATTAACTATTGAAAATGACAGCAACACATTTAAAAATAAATGTAAGCAAAGAAATAAATTGGTTGGCCCAAATAACTAGAGTATCTTGCAAGAGGTGTGTTACTTTAAGCATAGCTGGATTCAGGACTTCAGAAAATATTATAAGAACTCAATTTCTTCTAATGACTTAGATGTGCTTTTGCAGTCTACCAAGAGGAAAAAGAATTACTTGCTCCCAACAGCCCCAGTAAAATTTTGGTAGTTATCGCCTTAGGTCACAGGCACACGCTGACCTAATTACCTTGACTCTGATTTACCAGGCCCACAGGATCACATTTCCCAAATCTGTAATCTGGAAGATGGAATCTGTCCAATTAAAATGACAAAGAATGAACGTGTTGCTGGAGGGTAGTTACCTAAAGGAATATGAAGCTGTTGTTATTAAAAGAAGAGCAAAGGGATGTTGGGCACATGAAAACAACTACCCAAATAATAAGCCCATTATCAGATGATCAGATAAAAATAGTTATTTCAATCATACAGTATTGTTTTCATTTTTGAGCAATTTTATTGAGATATAATGTGCATATAATAAACTGTACTCATTTTAAGTGTACAGTTCTATGAGTAATCAAAAATATATACACCTGTGTAACCACTACTATCCTCAAGATAAAAAAACATTTCTTTGACCCCTAAAAAGTTCTTTCATACTCCCTTACAGTTCATTACCATTTCCACCCCAAACCCAGGCAACCACCTTATATGCTTTCTATCAATAGGGATTAGTTCGTATTTTCCAGAATTTAATATAAATGAAAACATAATAAATGTACTGTTTTGCGTATGGCTTATTTTACTTAGCATGTGTTGAAGATTCACCCATATTGTTGTAGGTGTTAATAGTTCATTCTCTCCTGTTGTTGGGTATTATGTATAGCATTGTGTGGATATACCTAAGTTTGTTTATCCATTTCCAAGTTCAGATATATCTGATTGCTTCTTGTTTTTACAACAATTAATAAAGCCACTATAAACATCCACATAGAAGTCTTAATGTGAATAAACATTTTTGTTTCTTTGAATAAATATCTAGGAATGGACTAGATAGGAGGTATGAAAGGTGAATGCTTAACTTTAAAACAAACTGTCAAACTACCAAATATTCGTACAATTTTATATTCTCACCAGCAGTATATGAGAATTTCAGATACTCTGGCATTCTCTCCAATATTTAGTATTACAATTTTAATTTTAGCCTTTTTGTTGGGGCTATAGTAATATCTCATTGTCATTTTAATTTGCATGTTCCTGATAACTAAAGATGTTGGGCATCTCTTTACGTGTTTTGGGCCATTGGTATATATTCTTTCATGAAGTGTCTATTCAGACATTTTTCTCATTTTATATTAAAATTTCCTCTTATCATTTTCTGGATGAAAGCCATTTGTCTGACGTGTTTTGTGATTATTTTTTTCTACTCTGTGGCTTACCTTTTCATTTCTAAATGATAGCTTTCAAAGAGTAAAGCTTTTGACATTTTCCAAGGTCTCTGTGTTTGTGTGGTTTATGCTTCTTTTCTAGGAAAATTTTGCCTACTCTGATGTCTTCTACATTTTCTTCTAGAATTTGTATACTTTTAACTCGTACATTTAATTGTGCGGTTTGTTTAGATTTCTCAGTATGGTATTAGGTAGGAGTAAATATTCGGTTTTTTCTCATACAGATAAGCAGTTATTTCAGCACAATTTGTTGAAGTGACTTTTCTTTCCACCATTGAATTACCTTGCCACCTTTGTTACAAATCAATAGGCTATATATGACTGATTCTATTTCTGGGCTGTTTCTGTTCCACTAATCTACATGTCAATCCACTCACAAAAACAATATTATCTTCTTTACTGTAGCTTTATGAGTTCTGAAATCAAGTGGCATAAGTCACCCAACTTCATTCTTTTTAAAATTGTTTGACCCTTTTAAGCAATTGTATTTTCTTATAAATTTTAGAATTAACTTGTATGAATTTTTATAAAGCATCTTGCTAAAAGTTAGATTGGAATTGGGTTGAATCTGTACATCAACTTGGGGAAAATTAACATCCTAGTAATATTGAACTTACCCATATTTGAATGTTAAGTCATTTAGGTATTTTTTCGTTTCATTTAGATATTTTTAAATTTCTTTAAAATTGTTTTAAAGTTTTCAGTTGCCATATAATCTTTTATTAAATTTATCCCAAAGTATTTCATGGTTTTGATGCATTTTAAAATAAATTATTTTTTTTTTATTTTATTATCCAACCACTTGTTGCAACCATGTAGAAACACAATTGATTTTTATATATTCACTTTATATCATGCTGTTGTGAGAGTCCTCAGCTAAATTGGGATTCCAGTACCAGAGCAGCTAGCAGTCCTGGGCTAACAGAAAAGAAAGGGGAGCAGGCCATGAGTGTTTACAGTGTGCCTTGCAGAGAATACTTCTTCTTTTAAATTTTTTTTTATTTTTATTTATTTATTTTTTAGATGGAGTCTTGCTCTGTTGTCCAGGTTGGAGTACAGTGGCACAATCTTGGCTCACTGCAACCTCCACCTCCTGGGTTCAAGCGATTCTGCTGTCTCAGTCTCCCAAGTAGCTGGGCTTACAGGTGCGCACCACCATGCCTGGCTATTTTTTGTATTTTTAGTAGAGATGGGATTTCTCCATGTTGGCCAGGCTGGTCTCGAACTTTTGACCTCAGGTAATCCACTGGCTTCAGCCTCTCAAAGTGCTGGGATTACAGACGTGAGCCACTGCGCCTGGCCCAAGGATACTTCTTTTGCCTGGTGAAAGGCCTAGTGCCTAGATGTCCATCCCAAGACTAGGAGTTCCTCATATAGGGAATTTGTTTATACTGGCAAATGTCCTTGCGGCCCTTGTAGTCTATTAAGTGTGCAATAGCATTATGTCTAAAGAAAAAGTACATATTTTAATTTGAAAGTATTTTATTGTCTGAAAAATGCTAATAATCATCCAAGTGTTCAGCAATTCATAATCTTTTGTTGGTATAGGCTCTTGCCTTGATGTTGATGGACGCTAACTGATCATGATGGTGGTTGCTGAAGGTTGGGATGCTGTGACAATTTTTTAAAATTAGACAACAATGATGTTCGTGGCATTGATTGACTTTTCCTTTTACAAAAGATTTTTCTGAAGCATACAATAACATTTGATATCGTTTTACACACAGGAGAACTTTCAAAATTGGAGTCAGTCCTCTCAATCCCTGACACGGCTTTATGAACTAAGTTTACATAATATTTTAAATCTTTTGTGTGTGTGTGTGTGTGTGTGTGTGTGTGTGTGTGTGATGGAGACTTGCTCTGTCACCCAGGCTGGAGTGCAGTGGCACCATCTTGGCACACTGCAAGCTCCACCTCCCGGGTTCACGCCATTCTCCTGCCTCAGCCTCCCAAGTAGCTACGACTACAGGCGCCTGCCACCACGCCCAGCTAATTTTTTGTATTTTTAGTAGAGGCAGGGTTTCACAGTGTTAGCCAGGATGGTCTCAATCTCCTGACCTCATGATCCGCCTGCCAAGGCCCCCCAAAGTGCTGGGATTACAGGCGTAAGCCACCGTACCCGGCCTAATATTCTAAATCTTTTATTGTCATTTCAACAACGTTCACAGCATCTTCACCAGAAATAAATTCCATCTCAAGAAATCACTTTCTTTGCTCATTCATAAGAAGCAATTCCTCATCTGTTCCAAATGTATCATGAGATTGCAGCAATTCAGTCACATCTTTAGGCTCCACTCATTATTCTAGTCCTCTTGTTATTTCTATGACATCAGCAGTTATTACCTCTGCTGAAGTCTTGGATCTCTCCAAAGTTATTCATGAAGTTTGGAATCCACTTCTTTCAAATTCCTGTAAATGTTGCTATTTTGACCTCCTCCCCTGAATCACAAGCGTTCTTAATGGCATCTAGAATGGTGAATCCTTTCCAGAAGATTTGCAATTTACTTTGCCCAGATGCATCAGAGGAATCACTATCAATGGCAGCTACAACCTCATGAAACGTATTTCTTTTTTTTTTTTTTATATTATTATTATACTTTAAGTTCTAGGGTACATGTGCATAACGTGCAGGTTTCTTACATATGTATACTTGTGCCATGTTGCTGTGATGCACCCATCAACTCGGCAGCACCCATCAACTCATCATTTACATCATGTATAACTCCCAATGCAATCCCTCCCCCCTCCCCCCCCAAGATAGGCCCCAGTGTGTGATGTTCCCCTTCCCGAGTCCCAGTGATCTCATTGTTCAGTTCTCACCTATGAGTGAGAACATGCGGTGTTTGGTTTTCTGTTCTTGTGATACTTTGCTAAGAATGATGGTTTCCAGCTGCATCCATGTCCCTACAAAGGACACAAACTCATCCTTTTTTATGGCTGCATAGTATTCCATGGTGTATATGTGCCACATTTTCTTAATCCAGTCTGTCACTGATGGACATTTGGGTTGATTCCAAGTCTTTGCTATTGTGAATAGTACCGCAATAAACATACATGTGCATGTGTCTTTATAGCAGCATGATTTATAATCCTTTGGGTATATACCCAGTAATGGGATGGCTGGGTCATATGGTACATCTAGTTCTAGATCCTTGAGGTATCGCCATACTGTTTTCCATAATGGTTGAACTAGTTTACAATCCCACCAACAGTGTAAAAGTGTTCCTATTTCTCCACATCCTCTCTAGCACCTGTTGTTTCCTGACTTTTTAATGATCGCCATTCTAACTGGTGTGAGATGGTATCTCATTGTGGTTTTGATTTGCATTTCTCTGATGGCCAGTGATGATGAGCATTTTTTCATGTGTCTGTTGGCTGTATGAATGTCTTCTTTTGAGAACTGTCTGTTCATATCCTTTGCCCACTTTTTGATGGGGCTGTTTGTTTTTTGCTTGTAAATTTGTTTGAGTTCTTTGTAGGTTCTGGATATTAGCCCTTTGTCAGATGAGTAGATTGCAAAAATTGTCACCCATTCTGTAGGTTGCCTGTTCACTCTGATGGTAGTTTCTTTTGCTGTGCAGAAGCTCTTTAGTTTAATGAGATCCCATTTGTCAATTTTGGCTTTTGCTGCCATTTCTTTTGGTGTTTTAGACATGAAGTCTTTGCCCATGCCTATGTCCTGAATGGTACTAAATAAAAAGGGTTTTTAACTGGAAAAATTCCCTTTGAAAACTGGCACAAGACAGGGATGCCCTCTCTCACCACTCCTATTCAACATAGTGTTGGAAGTTCTGGCTAGGGCAATCAGGCAAGAGAAAGAAATCAAGGGGATTCAGTTAGGAAAAGAAGAAGTCAAATTGTCCCTCTTTGCAGATGACATGATTGTATATGTAGAAAATCCCATTGTCTCAGCCCAAAATCTCCTTAAGCTGATAAGCAACTTCAGCAAAGTCTCAGGATACAAAATTAATGTGCAAAAATCACAAGCATTCTTATACACCAGTAACAGACAAACAGAGAGCCAAATCATGAATGAACTTCCATTCACAATTGCTTCAAAGAGAATAAAATACTGAGGAATCCAACTTACAAGGGATGTAAAGGACCTCTTCAAGGAGAACTACAAACCACTGCTCAGTGAAATAAAAGAGGACACAAACAAATGGAAGAACATACCATGCTCATGGATAGGAAGAATCAATATCGTGAAAATGGCCATACTGCCCAAGGTTATTTATAGATTCAATGCCATCCCCATCAAGCTACCAATGACTTTCTTCACACAATTGGAAAAAACTGCTTTAAAGTTCATATGGAACCAAAAAAGAGCCTGCATCTCCAAGACAATCCTAAGTCAAAAGAACAAAGCTGGAGGCATCACGCTACCTGACTTCAAACTATACTACAAGGCTACAGTAACCAAAACAGCATGGTACTGGTACCAAAACAGAGATCTAGACCAATGGAACAGAACAGAGTCCTCAGAAATAATACCACACATCTACAGCCATCTGATCTTTGACAAACCTGCGAGAAACAAGAAATGGGGAAAGGATTCCCTATTTAATAAATGGTGCTGGGAAAATTGGCTAGCCATAAGTAGAAAGCTGAAACTGGATCCTTTCCTTACTCCTTATACGAAAATTAATTCAAGATGGATTAGAGACTTAAATGTTAGACGTATTTCTTAAATAAGACTTGAACATTGAAATGCCTTATTGATTAATGGGCTACAGAATGGATGTTTAGTTGGCAAGCATGAAAACAGAATTAATCTCCTTGTACATCTCCATCAGAGGTCCTGAGTAACCAGCTATATTGTCAATGAGGAATAATATTTTGAAGGGAGTCTTTTTCTGAGCAGTAGGTCTCAACAGCGCTCTTTCAATATTCGGTAAATCATGCTGTAAACAGATGTGCTGTCATTCAAGCTTTGTTGTTTCATTTCAAGAGCACAGGCAGAGTAGATTTAGCATATTTCTTGAGAGCCCTAGGATTTCCAGAATGGCAGGTGGACATTGGTTTCAACTTAAAGTCCCCAGCTACATTAACTCCTAACAAGAGAGTCAGCCTGTCCTTTGAAGCTGTGGAGCCAGGCATTGACTTCTCTCTAGCGATGAAAGTCCTAGGTAGCATGTTCTTCCAAAATAAGGCTGTTTTGTCTGTAACGAAAATGTGTTGCTCAGTGTAGTCACCTTCGTCAATGATCTTATCTAGATCTTCTGGATAACTTGCTGCAGCTTCTGCACTGGCACTTTTTGCTTAATTGTGCAATTTTATGCTATGAAGAGGGCTTATTTCCTTAAACTTCTGCTAGCTTCAAATTTTCTTCTGTAGCTTCTCTACCTCTCTCAGCCTTCATAAAATTGAAGAGAGCTAGGTCCTTTCTCTGGAATATGCTTTAGCTTAAGGGTATTGTAGTTGGTTTGATCTTCTAGCTAGACAACTAAAACGTTCATATCATCAATAAGATTGTTTTCACTTTGTTATCATACATGTTTCCGCTGGAGCAGCATTTCTAATTTCCTTCAAGAACTTTTCCTTTGCATTCACAACTTGCCTAACTGGTGTAAGAAGCCTGGCTTTTAGTCTTTATGGGCTCTGTGTGCCTTTGTCACTAGGCTTAATCATTTCTAGCTTTTGATTTAAAGTGAGAGATGTGTAACTCGTCCTTTCACTTGGACACTTGGAGGTCATTTTATGGTAATTAATTGGTTTAATTTCAATATTGTTGTGTCTCAGGGAATAGGAAAGACTGAAGAGAGAAAGAGAGACAGAGAAACAGCTGGTCAGTGGAGCAGAACACACACATTTCTCGATTAAGTTTTTTGTCTTAGATGGGAGCAGTTTGTGGTGCCTCAAAACAATTACCATGGTAACATCAAAGGTTACTGATCACAGAACACCATAACAGATATAATAATAATGAAAAAGTTTGAAATATTTTGAGAATTATCACAATGTTAGAAAGAGACACAAAGCTTCAATTTGAAAAAAAAAAAAAAGCAATATCCGTAAAGCACAATAAAATGAAATGTAATAAAATAAGATGTGCCTGTATTTTATTTTCATTCATTTTAAAATATTTTCTAATTTCCTTTGTGATTTATTCTTTGATCCATTGGTGATTAAGGCATGTGTTTTTTAACTTCATATATTTGTAAATTTTCCAAATTTTCTTTGCTATTGATTTCTAATTTCATTCTATTTTGGGAGAGAATACACTTTGTATAATTTCAATCTCTCAAAATTGATTAAGGCTTGTTTTGTGGCCTATTATATGGTCTATCCTGGAGACTGTTCCACATGTGCTGAAAAAGAAGATATATTCCACTGTTATTATATTCCACTCCACAGAGTCTAGTTGGTTTACAGTGTTGTTTAAGTCTCCACTTCGTTACTAACTTTTCTTTAGTTGTTCTATCCATTATGGAAAGCTGGGCATTGAAGTCTCCAATAATTATTGCTGAATTGCCTATATGTCTCTTCAAGTTCATCTGTTTTATTTATTTATTTATTTTTGCTCAAATAATAAGACTTGAATGTTGAAGTCAATGTATTTTCAGGCTCCATTGTTAGGCACCTGCATTGTAATAATTACGCTGTTTTCTGGATGAATTGACATTTTAATAACTAAAATCATGAACTAAAATCTTCATGATCTCTAATAACAATTTTGTCTTAAAGTTTATTTTGTCTGATATTAATATACCTGCTCCTGTTTGCTCTTGGTTACTGTTTCCATCATATATTTTTTTTTCATCCTTTTGCTTTCAACCTATATATGTCTGAATATGAAGTGTGCCCCCTATAGACAAGATATAGTTGCATCATTTTTTATCCATTCTGCCTATCTCTGTGTATTTTAATTGGAGTTATTAATCCATTTACATTTAATATGGTTACTGATAAGATAGTATTTACATCTGCTATTTTGCTGTTTTTCTATATGTCTTGTCATTTTGTTCCTTAATTCCTCCATTATTATCTTCTTTAGTAATAAGTAAACACTTTACTGTGTACCATTTTTACTCCCTTATTGTTTCTTTTACTATATTGTTTGAGTCATTTTCTTTGTGGTTGCCATAGGTATTACAACTAACATCTTAACATACAGCAATCTAGCTCAGATTAATACCAACTTAATGTCAACAGTATTCAAAAACTCTGCTCTTACATAGATCCTATCCTTCCCCCAACCTTTGTGCTGCTATTGTCATAGAAATTATGTTTTATTCATCATATGTCCATTAATGCAGATTTAGAATTCCTGCATTATATTGTTTTTATAATCAGAAAGGTGAAAAGAAAGAGTTCCAAGCAAAATATATATTTATACTCTTCAATATTTACCTCTGTATTTATCTTTACCAGTCCTCTTCATTTCTTCATGTGAATTCAAGTTACTCTCTAGTTTTATTTTATTTCAGCATGAAGAGTTCTCATTTTAGTTCTTGTAGGGCAATTTTTGTAGTGATGACTTCTCTCAGTTTTTGCTTATCTAGGACTGTCTTACTTTCTCCTTCATTTTTGAAAGATAGTTTTGCTGAATATAGAGTACTTGGTTGACACTTTTTTTTGGGGGGTTGTATGTTTTTTTTTCTATCAGCACTTGGAATATTTCATCCCAAGGTCTCTGGTCTCCATGGTTTCTGATGAGAAATCAGCTATTAATCTTATTGAAGATACCTTGATTAGTTGCCTTCTGTCTTGCTGCTTTCGTCGGCTCTGTCTTTGGTTTTTGACAGTTTATTATGATGTGTGGATTGCTTTCAGTTTATCTTAATTGGAGTTCATTGAGGTTCTTGCATGTGAGATTAAAGTTTTTCATCAATTACTAAAAAATTTAGCCATTATTTATTCAGAAGTTCTTTCTGACTGTTCTCTTTTCTCCTCTCTTTTTCTGGGACTTCCATTATGCATCTGTTGTTACATTTGATGTCTCACAGGTCTTTGAGGTCTTGGTCGTTTTTCTTCACTTGTTTTTCTTTCTGTTCCTCAGACTGGATAATCTCAGCTGACCTACCTTAAAGGATTGATGTTATTTATTCCTCACTTGTTTGAGAGAATTCATCCATGTAACCATCTAGGTTTGGAGTTTCCTCTGTAGGAAGACTTTTGCTTGCCAATTCAATTTTTTCAGTAGATGTGGCTACTTGGATTTTTATATTTCTTCTTACATCAATTTTGATCTTTTGTGCCTTTTAATATATTTGTTTGTCCATATCTCCTAAGTTGTCAAATGTATCGGCATTAATATATTATAACATTCTCATATTATTATTTTACAGTCTGAAAGATCTATAGTGGCCCCTTTTAATTCCTGTTATTTATATTTTGCATCTTTTCTTTTTTTCTTAATCAGTCTAACTAGACATGTACCGATTTTTTGGATCCTGTCAACAAACCAAGCTTTGGTTTTATTGATTTTTCTCTATTGTTTATCCATTTTCCATTTCATTAAAACATCTATCATCTTTAATATTTGTGTACTTACTTTGATTTTAATTTTTCTTCATATTTTAGCTTTAGGAAGTAGAATAAAATTGTATTGATATTAGGGTTTCCTTATTTTCTAATGCAAACATTTTAAACCTTCCTCTGAGCACTGTATTAGCTGTATCCCATAAATTTTGCAATGATATGTTTTCATTATTATTCAGCATACAACATTTTCAAATTTCTAATTGATCTGTGGGTTACTCAGAAGTCAGTTTTTAGTATCCAAATATTTGAGAATTTGTAAGATGTCATATTGTTGTTGATTTCTAATTTAATTTTTTCATGGTGAGAAAGACACTGTATATTATTTCAATTTTTAAAAATTTGTTAAGACTAATGTATGTCATAGCATATGGCTTAGCTTGGTGAATGTTCCACAGGCACTTGAAAAATATGGGAATTGCACTATTGTTGAGGGAAATGTTCCGTGAGTCCTAATTAAGTTAAGGTAATTAAAATTGATACTTAGATCTTCCTTATATTTACTTATTTTTAGTCCAGTTGTTCTACCAATTACTGAAAGAGGTATGTTGAAACTTCCAAATGTTTGTGCATTTGTTTATTTCCCTTTTTGCCTGTGCCAGTTTTAATTTACTGTATTTCAAAGCTTTGATATAAGGTGCCTATATGTTTATAATTGTTATATCTTCATAATATATTAACACTTTTATAATTATGAAGTTTTTCTTTTTGAAGCTGATAATGCACCTTGTCTAGAAATCTACTTGATTAAATTAACCACACCAGTTTTCTTATGCTTACAGTTTGGTTTGTATATAATTTTCCATCCTTTATCTTTCAACCTACTTATATCCTCATATTAATGTGTGTCTCCTCTGAACAGTACATAATTCTTTCTTGTATCCAGTCTCACAATGTGTCTGCCTTTTAATAGAAATATTTAGTCCATTTACACTTAAAACAATTACATTAAAATTAATTACATTGAGTTAATTTAAATTAATTCTTACTAAATTACATTTTAAAGTATCTCTTCTCTTCTTGATTTTGTCTCAAAAGTCAGAGTCCCCACTTATTTTTCTCCTATGTTTTTCTCTCTCTTCTTTGAGTTGTATAATTTTAATTGATCTATCTTCAAGTTCACTGTTATTTTTCTTCATCTCCAACCTGCTCTTGAGCCTATCTGGTGAATTTTCATTTCCATTATTGTACTTTTGAATTCCTGAATTTTCATTTTTAGAATGGTTTCATTTCTCTCAGAGATTCTTTCTCTGTTCACCCACTAATTTCATTTCTCTTTTTAACTCTATGCATACATTTATAGTGCCACCTTTGGAACCTTGTCAGCTATACCCAACATTTAGACCCATTCTGATGCATTTGGTTTCTATCGACTAGTTTTCTTCCTGAATGTGGGTAAGACTTTCCTGTTTCTTTGCATATCTATAATTTTGTGCTGAAATTGGACATTATAGATACATTCTGGTGATTCTGGATTATATCGTGTTCTGAGGATGGTTTTTTTGTTGCTCTATAGGTAAATTGTATTAACTCAAATGGCAAACTCTGTGTCTCCTGTGGTGTACAGCAGCTGATATATTTGCTCAGTTCTTACAGTTTCTTGATGCTACTATTTTTACCCTGGCTTCCTGGGAGTTCACCTGCACCTGAATATCTTGTTGGTCAGCCAAGGACTTCGGCATAGCTTACACTCAGATATTGGGGTTCGCCCTCTGTTTAATTATTTTGCTTATGGAATTTTTTCCCTAAATTTCTCTGCTGTCCTCTGACACATCAAGCCAGTAAAACTTCAGTTTTCAGCCACCTGCATAGGTTGGGAAACACACTTAGATTTTTTTTTAAAACAGAAAACACAAATCTCACCTAGTGCAGCTGTTTTTCTGGGGTAAATTCCTCTCTATGCCTTACTTGTTTTTTCCAACAAATGCCCTGGTATCTCCCCTACATATGCATAGGTTAATAATCAGCCAGCTTTAGGGTAGAGTTAGTGCTCAGATTTTGTGTTTCACTCCTTTGCTTCCAAAATATCACCCCTTAAATCTATACCTGCTTTTCCAGCTTTGGATTTTTTCCTGCTATCATAATGCTGTGATTTTTTTGTTTGTTTGTTTTTGTTCGTTTGTTTGTTTTATGCTATAGTCATGGAGGGAGGGGAAATCCTCAGAAAAGAAAGTCACAAATTTGCAATTCCTCCCCCTCTAATTGCAGTTTTTCAAGAGTAAGCTTTTCTCCTTCTTCTGTTCTGTCTGCTCTTAGATACCTTCCAGTAATTTAAACTGTCGGGATATTTTTCCTAGATTTTATAATTATTAACCGTACAAAGTTTCACATAACCACGTCACTTTGCCATCATGACTGGAAGTTCTGTATTTGAAAAGAGTCTAAAAGGAACTTATGGACTCAATGTAGTCACTAGGTAGTTTGATAGCAAATTGACTATTGGACTTTTTTCATGTTCACTTATTGGCATACCATCACAGAACATCAAGTCCATCTTTGATTTTTTTCTCCCATAGCCACAGAAACAAGTAGCTGCTAAAATATTGATTAGATCATCCCAGAGATAATTTCATATGGGCATTTAGAAAGTAGATTACAATGTATGATAAAGCATACTGATAAGAAAATGGGGCCAGGCACAGTGGTTCACGCCTGTAATTCCAACACTTTGGGAGGCCAAGGCGGGCAGATCACCTGAGGTCAGGAGTTGGAGACCAACCTGGCCAACATGGTGAAACCCCGTTTTTACTAAAAAAATTAAAAAAATTAGCCAGGCATGATGGCAGGTGTCTGTAATCCCAGCTACTCGGGAGGCTGAGGCAGGAGAATCGCTTGAACCTAGGAGGCGGAGGTTGCAGTGAGCCAAGATTATGCCACTGCACTCCAGCCTGGGCGACAGAGCAAGGTTCCATCTCAAAAAAAAAAAAGAAAAGAAAAGAAAAGAAAATGATACAATTCATCAGCATTTTATATTTTCCCCTCTTTCTTGTAAAACTTTGGATTAATTTAAAAGGATAATTGAGTAAAAATGTCGATTTAGGAGAACAAATCTCCTTAATTGCTCCAGATATATCCATCAAAGTGAGGAACTCTTAGAACAGACATTAATTTTAATGCTCTTGTCTTTCAAAACATGCGCGCACACACACACACTCACTCACATCACACAGGGCATCTCTTGATGTTCAACAACTTTATTTTTCAAAAGTTATCACTTCCACTTGTGCCCTAAGGGTACCAAGAAATAATGATTTTATAATAGGCAACTTTAAATTAGCATGTACCACCTCTCTAGGTGGGTAGCAATTTGCACACCATAACTTAACATTTCAGAAACATGATGCTGAGCACCTGTTTACAAAGAAATTTCCCCACTAGTGAAATTTGAGTGCAAATCACAAATAGATCAATAGTGAAAAAGTACATAGTTCAGTGGCTTGATTATTAATAAGAAAGGCACTTGGTATGACATATTCAACTTTGTGTGATAACTTAAATATAACTTGAATTGCCACTTGTGACTAGGCTATGGGCACTCAAAAGATAAGACCATGTAAGCGTGACCAGATCCTAGTGTTTCCTCAGAACTTCTCCAAGAGGAGCTTTCCCTTTTTGTGTTGATATTTTTCCTTTTCCTGATTTGTATCCACACAGCCAACGACGTTTGATATTGAAGCCATGTAAAAAAAAAAAAAAAAAAAAAAAAAAAAAAAAAAAAAAAAAAAGGGAAAAAGAAACAGATAACATTTTAAAATAGGAAAATAATCTATATTCTATTTTGCTTTGTTTTTTAATAAAGCTCAGTAAAATACCTTCCCAGGTGTTCTCCCAGTTTGTACAGAAATAACAAGGTCATTTCCATATGGCATATATTTTTTTAAAGTAAACAAATAATAAATCAGAGTTCAATTATATTTTACAAAGTGAACCTACAGGTACCTACCACCCATGTAAATAAATAGAAAATTACCAGCACCACAGAAGCCCCCTAATATTCTCTCCCAATTCCCTCTTCCCTCAAGGTAACAACTGCCATGAGTTCTATCACCATAGGTAAGTTTTGCCTGTTTTTTAGCTTTACATAAATGAAGTAATGAAATTTGTGTTCTTTTTATCTGCCCTTGATCAATGTTTTAAGATACATTCATGTTGTTGCATATATAAGTAAACATTTATTGTCATTTTTCTTAGCTTGTTTCCTGTTTCTATAACAGAATCCTACAGACTGGACAATTTATAAAGAAAATAAATTTATTTCTCACAGTTCTGGAGGTTAGGACAGTTCATATCAAGATGCTGGCATCTGGCAAAGACCTTTCTGCTGTGTCATCCCATGGCAGAAGGTGGAAGGGCAAATGAGCACATAAAACAGAGGAAAGATGGGGGTTGAACGCCATCGTTTTACCAGAAACCCACTCTCTCAATAACTAACCTACTCCTGCAATAATAGTATTAATCCATTTATGAAGGTAGGCACCTTATGGCCTAGTCACCTCTTAATAGTATCACCTCGTAATACCATCACCATGGAAACTAAATTTCAAACATGAGTTTTGGAGAGGACATCCAAACCATAGTATCATTTCTGTCTAGTGTCACATTTTGTGAATATGTCAAAATGTATCAATTTTTCTGTTGATGAGCACTCTGGATGCATCCAGTTTTGTCTTTTATAAGTGGTGTTGTTTTGAACATTCTTGTATTTGTGTCTTGGTGAACATATGTATGAATCTGTAAGGTATATACCCAGGAATGAAACTGGTGAGTCAAAGAGTAAGCTCATGTTTCTCTTTAGTAGATATTGCCATTTGGAGCAATTTTGAATAGTCCTTGATAAGTTATTAGGCAATAATTTGAATCATTAAATACCATAAAGGTCCTCCACCAAGGCAGCTACAAACATTTTTTTGAGATTCGAATAGCATAAATGGAACAATGAATAAGATCCACATTCATTCACTCAATCATTCAACAAGCTTTTAGTGAGCATTTTTATATACCAAGCATTGTACTAGGCATTTGCAATACAGCATTGAGCAAATCAGTCTCTGTTCTTACCAATAACTTTACAATTTCTATATTAAAATGATTTACATTTAGCAGAAAACATAAAAGAAAATCTTTGACCTGTGTCTTGAGTTAAATTGTGACAACCGTTCAATTCATACATTGAAGTCCTAGCCCCTAGTACCTCAGAATATGACTTTATTTGGAGATAGGGTCTTTAAAGAGCTAATTAAGGTAAAATGATGTCATATGCATGGGGCCTAATCCAATATGACTGGTACCCTTATAAGAAGAGTATGAAGAGAAAATTAGGACTGTGATGGTTAATTGTATGTGTCAGCTGGATCACAGGGTACTCAGATATTTCACTAAATATTATTTCTGGGTGTGTCTGTGAGGGTGTCTCTGGATGAGATTAGCATTTGAATTGGTGGGCTCAGTAAAGAAGATTGCTTTCTTCAATATGGGTGGGCATCATCCAATCTTTTAAGAACAAAATTTGGAGGAAGGGAGAATTTGCTCCTTCTGCCTATTTAGTTGGAACATCAGTCTTGTTCTACCCTTTGACTGAGACTTACACCGTCAGTTTCCCTGGTTTTCAGACCTTCAGACTTGGACTGAACTATACCACTGGCTTTCCAGTTTGCAGACTGCAGGCTGTGGGACTCAGCCTCCATAATTGCATGAGCCAATTCCTCATAATAAGTTATACATTATTGTATATATTATACATTATATATAAATATTTATCCCATTAGTTGTGTTTCTCTAAGAAACACTGACTAATACACAAACACAAAGATGCACTAACAAAAGGAAGACCATGTGGGACACAGTGAGAAAGGAAGCCAAGAAGAGAGACCTGAGGAGAAACGAAACCTGCTGACATCTTGATCTTGGACTTCTAGCCTCTAGACTGTGAGAAAATAAATTTCTGTTAAGCACCCCCGTCTGTGGTATATAACACCCCTAGCAAACTAATACCCCTTGGGTTAGGCCAACAACTTTTATATATGACAGCAAAAGCCTGATGCTTAAAAGAAACAATTCATAAACTTAATCAAAATTGAAAATGTTTGCTCTACAAAAGACACTGTTAAGAAAATGGAAAAGAAGCCACAAAATGGGAAAACCTATATGCAAATCATATTTCTGACAAAAGAATTTCATTAACAATATATAAAGAATTCTCAAAACTTAACATTCACAACACTAAAAATCCAGTAAAGACATGGGTAAAATATTTGATCAGACACTTCAAAGAAGATATAGAGACAGCATAAAAGCATATGAAAAGATGCTCTATATAATTAGTCATTATGAAAACGCAAATGAAAACCACAGTGAAATTATACTACACACACCTAATACAATGGCTTACATTAAAAATACTGGCTATATCAAATTTTGTTGAGGATGTGGAGGAACTGAAACCCTTATACATTGGTTGTGGGAATGCAAAACAGTGCAGCCGCTTTGGAAAATACTTTGGCAGTTTTCTTATAAACATACACTTACCATACAACCCGGTCATCCCACTCCTGGGCTTCTGTCTAAGTGGAATAAAAACCTGTGTTCACAAGAAAACCTGTTTGAAAATGTTCATAGCAGCTTTATTCACAGTTACCCATAACTGGAAACAACTCAAATGTTCCTTAACAGAGGAATGGATAAACAGAATACGATACATCCATCCAATGGAACATTTACTCAACAATAAAAAGGAATGAAATATTGATACACGCAACAAAGGATGAGTATCCATTATGCTGAGTAATACATATATATTGCATCATTCCATTTACATGATATTCTATAAAAGGCAAAATTATAAGGGTACAGAACAGATTGGTGGTTGCCAGGGAATAAGGGCTTGATTACAAAGGTAACAAACAAGATCATTTTGCGGGAAGAGAGGAGACAGTGATGGAACTGGAACTTGAGTGTAGTGGTCGTGGTTACATAATTGTGTACATTTGCCAAAACTTATAGAACAGTCACCAAAAAGAGTGAATTTTGCTGTATGTAAATAAAAGATAAATGACAAGTGATGAATTCAGATATTCCCAGAGTCAAAAGACCCCCTTTGCACAGTTTTCTACAAGTGAAGATAAGTTCAAAAGTGAATAAGAGTAAAATAAAAGATATCATGGTGTTTATGGAGAAATTGAAACAATTTATTGTTGCTAAAGAGTGATGTTGAAGAATTAGACAGGAATAAATTTATGGAGGGTCTTGTATGCCCTGCAAAGTGATTTCGATCTTGTACTGTAGGGAATAGGAGCTACTGGAAAATTTTGAAGTAGAGAGTGATATGGTCAGCTTTACATTTTAGATAAACCAATCTGGCTATGATATGGAGAAAGGATTTGACATGCAGAGAGACTGTAGGCAGGGAGATCAGTAAGAAGATTTTTGCTATAGCCCAGGCGAGATACGAGAAAAGTCTGGGCTCAGGCAACATTTGTAACAGGAATATAGAGTAGGGAAAGGTTTCGGAGCCCTGTGGAATGTAGGTACATAAGCTCAGGGAAGTAATGACCTAGAAAAAGGATCATCTAACTTTGGAAGGCTTCTTCTCACTCTCTTGTTTCAGTCATAAAGGAATTACTATTTCTCGTCCCTATTCTAATTTCCATGATATGAACACATGCGAATCCCAGGCAATTTTGTAAAAACTACATGGCTTCATGTTTTTCAGATGTTTCAGTGAAATCCCATGGCACTTATTCTGTTGGAGCTTAAGAAGAAACAAACAAACAAACAAAAAAAACCAGAAATCCAATGGCAACCAAATGGCAGTGATTAAACGATCCCCAGTTAGGATGGCCATACATTCCAGTTCGCTAATTGACAGTCTGTTTATTCCTAATCTACCACAATAATTATTACCGTATATTAATAACAGCACCTCCTTTCATTCTCAAGAATGTCCTTGTTTGAATGGTAAATTTTTTGGTCACCCTAACCTGTAGTAGCTTCCCCATTTGACTATTCTTCAGCAGAAAAAAAAAAAAAAAAAAAAAAAAAAAGCCAACATTAAAATGTCAATAAATTCATCTTTTGAGTAACAATCCAGAGAGACTTCTTCATCTACAAAGGCCTATAGAAAAGTAAAACCAAATGAAAAGCTATATAAAAAAGCATACAAATAAATCATTTAATAGCATAGAAATATACCCAACTAATGAACTTGATCATCATTTACTGAGTTTTCCCATTTACTGTTTTTCCCCTTCATACTAACTCTGTAAAATGTAAACCTCTACTGCCCTTTTGTATTGAAAAATGTCAGCACAGGATCCCCAAGGCCTTGCAGGGAATTAGGAGGTTGTGACTGGTTGCTAGGTTCCTCACTGTTCTCCTTTCAAAGCATCATTCTTTATTCTGTCTTCCTCCATCCTATGAGAAACCAAAGCAAGCTTGCTCAGTAGGGTTCCTCGTGAAATATCAAGAATTCTGCACTAATTAATCACCTCACTCATGCTAGGTCCACATAGGACAGACAGAAGAGAAAGAAGCACAACAACTTTGTTTTCTGGCACACCATTCTGTCACATCAAGATTGGTTTTTGATATACCCCAAACCCTATTTTCACACTCTGCCCATAATGCTAAAATATAATTCTGGCCTGTGTAAGCCAATATAAAAGTGATAGACAAATAGAGTACTGAGGCGAAGAAGCTTGGAAGCAAAATAAAATAGTATTTTAGTATTTTGGCCCATCCTACTTCCATAAAGGACTTCAGACAATCAAATAAATAAGCAGTCAGTAGTTGTAATAAATTACATTAATCGTTAGCAATAATCAAATGAGAAGTAGCCATCACACCACCATTTCTTAAAACTTTTTTTGCTTGATCTTTAGTTTTAAAAGAATTAGAGTCCTGCAAACTCTTCTCAGGTTCAACATCTTGAATAAGATGCTAACTCAAAAGATTAATACTTGGCTTTTTATCTCCGTAACAGTCCGATGCCTTCAAGCTTTCTAAAATGAAATTGAATTTGAATAAGGATAGTACTCTTGAGGTCTGCAAATTGTCACTTCTCAAAAGGTTTCTTCTCTGTATTCCATATTCTCTTTCAGAAGCCTATATGACAGATAATTTAGACCCAATTCTAAGTATAAGATGTAACATGCATGTCAAAAATTTTCTTTTTAAAGAAACTGATATGCTCTTCAATTCCCTTAGATATAAAGAATATCTACATAAAACGTATTCACAAAAGGTGTTTTGACATGGTAAGCATGGGCTTTTGCAAGAAGGTAAAGAAAATGGCCTCTCTTCCACTTCCCTTACCCCCAGCAGGTACCAAAATGGGTACTAAATCAGTTACCTTCACCATCTGTTCCATTACTTATTATGTTGCACTGTAATTTATTTATGTATCTGTCTCTCCCACTAGACTCCATGAATAGGTTGAGGGCAGAGGTTGATTCCCATTCATCTTCATTTCTCTGGCACCTACCATGAAAGAAATTCTGTGACTTGTTGAATGAATAAATAGGGTCTCATTTTAGTTTTGTTAGAGGCCAGACGTACAATGTGTAACACAGTGCCTCTTACATAGTAAGTGTTCTTTAAATGTTAACTGTTATTTACTATAATGGGGTCAGATGGAGCTGTGCTGAAGATTTCTACTGGCTATTAAATTTTGGAGAATTTTAAAAGCTGGTTAAATTATTGGTAATTAGAAATAAGCAATGGTGGGGGCATTTACACCACGGAAATTGGCAAGCATTTAACTTTAAGAGTAATGTGTTACTATTCCACACCCTCACCCCCAAAACCAGTTGTTAATCATTCAACAGCACACCACTGAGGTCAGATAGCATATTATCCTGGGGCTTGAATACCTCCAATTAGTATCAACGTGTGTACATATGATAAACTGTACATATCATGTGTGTTCAAACCAGGAGATTGAAGAGAAGGAGAAAGAAAAGGAAGCATATAGGGAAAGTGAAGTAGTCAGCCAGCAACTAAGTGAAGCTCCAAATCTAACCGCTCATCGCTAGTTACTTCCCTTGGACAACAACCCACTTATAATACAGAGTCTCCTAGAGGGCTTAAATTTGGCCAAGAAGAAAGAATTTGCTGATAATCTCAAAAGTGGCAATTCAATAGCAACCATTATTAAATTTACAAGAAACTGAATTCATCATAAAAACCTTCACAGCCAGGCACTGTGGCTCACGCCTGTAATCCCAGCACTTTGGGAGGCCAAGGTAGGCAGATTACCTGAGGTCAGGAGTTCGAGACCAGCCTGGCCAACATGGGGAAACCCCGTCTCTACTAAAAATATAAAAATTAGCCGGGCGTGGTGGTGCACGCTTGTAATTCCAGCTACTCGGAAGGCAGAATTGCTTGAACCCGGGAGGCTGAAGTTGCAGTGAGCCAAGATTGCACCATTGCACTCCAGTCTGTGTGACAAGAGCGAAACTCCATCTCGAAACAAACAAACAAAAAAAACTTCTCAAGGTATAGTATTAATGACATAAATATTTTCTAACCATTAAAATTCTCCATGATGAACCAGGTTACCTTGAAGGTTGTGAGTTTTTTGTGTACCTTAAGAATGTTCACAATGAAATTAAATGAAAATCTTCAGAGATATTGCAGAACAAATTCTTACCAGCAGATCCTCTAGCAACTTGCTCTTCAAAGTCTCATCTGCAGACTTCTCAGGATCCACTCCAGACCTATTGAATTAGAATCTGCATTTTAATAAGATCCCCAGGTTATCCAGATGAAAATTATTGTTTGAGAAAGCTTTGCTCTAGATCACCTCTAAGGTCACAGCTGCCTCTAGGATTCTTGTGCCTCTATCACTTGGATGAAGACATACAAGTCGTGCATATATTTTTCAGAAAATAAATGTCAGAATAAAATGTCTTTACATTCAACTTCAGATACAAGTTCCAAAATAATCTCAGTATACTTACCAATGGGCAAAAATCAGCAAGATGAAAGTCAAAAGCCAAAGTATGAAATCTATGTTTAGACAAGTTCATGAAAAACCAAAAGAATCAGGGCAAATCCACAGGACGAAGGCCTGCAAAAGCATCTAGGTGACTGACATACAGGCATTTTATCCCCTATCTTTCTGTCCTAGATTCTGAGCTCTTTTCATTTGCTCTCATGGGTTTATATTACTTTATGAGTTTTCTGAACTCACTGCAGGAATATACAACAGCTTCTTAATTAGACCATTTAGTAAGATCCTCAGTTACAACAGCATCTGTTTCTTCTGGGCTCTTCCCTTCTTCCTTCTGGGTCTGGAATAGAGCTCTGTACCAAATGAGTGCCCAATCAATGCTATTGACTGACACAAATTATTACTATCATTTTAGATAGTGCCTTCGTTTCTATACCTTTTCAGTGACTACAAAGTCTGCATAACACAATAAAACAAATCTGTAAATTATGTATATTGATAAGCAGTATATATATTAATTTTATCAAATCAATTAACTAATATACTGCTATAATTTCTAAATAATTGTCTGCAACTAATATTTTTAAACTTTAAACTACAAATGTTTCCCAAAAAGTGATCATATCTATTGGCCACCTCTCAGGACCATGGCGTCTCTTCCTGATCTGTGTTGGGTAGAACAGGGTTGGAAAACTTTTTCTGTCAAGGGTCAGACAGTAATTATGTTAAGCTTTGTGAGTCATACAACTGCTGTTACAACTACTTAGAAGCAGCTATAAACAACATAGAAATGAATGAATGTGGCTGTGTTCCAATGAAACTTTATTTACCAGAACAGGCAGACCCCAGTATGCTGACCCTCGAGGTAGAAGATTCTGTATTATAAGAAGCCAAGGTCTCCTTTTGCACTTATTCCATGTAAAGATTGCTCCAGTTCACATGAATTTGCCCTCTTTTCAGCACAGGCACTGATAGGGGTATTCTTTGTCCAATATAAACCAATGATGAGTACAATCCAAACACATGTGTTGACAAATTGTTGAAAGAAAGACATGGTTGCACAAGGGTATCTTTTGTTTCCATTTGTCTTTTTTTTTTTTTTTTTTTTTTTTTTTTTTTTTGTCTTTCTGAGACAAAGTCTTGCTCTGTCACTCAGGCTGGAGTGCAATGGTACGATCTCAGCTCACTGCAACTTCTGCCTCCCCAGTTCAAGTGACTCTCCTGCCTCAGCCTCCCAAGTAGCTGGGATTACAGGTGTGTGCCACTACACTCAGTTAATTTTTGTATGTTTAGTGGAGATGGGCTTTCATCATGTTGGCCAGGTTAGTCTCGAACCCCTGACCTCAGGTGATCCACCAGCCTCGGCCTCCCAAAGTGCTGGGATTGTAGGCGTGAGCCACCATGCCTGGCGCCATTTGTCTTTAGCTCTATTCATCTGCTTATCTTTCTCTATCTGATTCCAGAGGAAAATTCTTCTTTGACACCAAAAACTCTTCTTTGACTCTAATAATGGAGATGGGCGGGCACATGAGCCAAGGTTGAGTTAAGCTGCAAAAATAAATCTAGATTGAGAAGTTCAGAGACATTTTTTTCATCCTCTATCAGTCATGTAAAAGGAGTGACCAGTTAGAGAAAGCAACCCTGCCTTATCTCAGGAGGACCTAACTAATTCCCCCTAAATCTATTTAGTTCCAAGTCTGTGGGATTCCTTCTCATGACACTATTTCCCACAGTAACTTATTTAACCAATTTGAAGAGGATTAAGGGCTCAGTTGACACTTAGGGAATGAAAAACATGTTCTGGCAGCTTTGAGCAGTACCCTTATGAGTTAGAATGTCAGATAAAGGAATCTGGGAGCTGTATCCCATTTTGAATTCAAACAGATATCAGAAAGGCCTTAAAGGTTCTATTTTACTTTGCAAATTGATATATATCAGAAGATAAGAAAGACAAACAGTCCTCATCAATGCAGCATTTTTGCAAGTTTAATCCACAAGTTCACAGTTTCTTTGACCCTTATGAAACCGCCTTTGCAAAATTATGACTGAGACAGTGAAAGGGTTCTAACTTAACTGACTCCATCTTGCTTCTAGCCTCCAAGCTGTCCTTGTTCATTCCTGGACGTAGGCTGAACTAACTTTGGGAGAAACTTAGTTTATAGTTTATAGTTTAAACAAAGACAGTAACAGCCCTTTCCCAAAGCAGACCTCCTTCTTGCCTGGGGACTAGATCGCCTTTGTAGGACTAACATTAGCCAC
This sequence comes from Chlorocebus sabaeus, assembly GCF_047675955.1. Lineage (NCBI taxonomy): Eukaryota > Metazoa > Chordata > Mammalia > Primates > Cercopithecidae > Chlorocebus > Chlorocebus sabaeus. The sequence continues at coordinate 55,420,994 of NC_132933.1, forward strand.
AAGATTAGAAATTATGGTTTAGGAGTCATGCAGCTGGAGGCTACAAGATTCTGACCCTCTCTAAACTACTCCTGAGATCAGTGCTTGAGATATTTTGCAACCTCTGCACTTGATGGATCAGCTGGCACCATCCAGATCAACAAACTGGTTCATCTGATCTTGTGGCCCCCACCCAGGAACTGACTCAGAATCAAGAAGACAGCTCGCACTCCCTGTGATTTCATCTCTGACCAATCAGCACTCCTGACTCATTGGCTTTCCCCCACCCACCAAGTTATCCTTAAAAACTCTGCTCCCCAAATACTCGGGGAGACGGATTTGAGTAATAATAGAACTCCAGTCTCCCACACAGTCGGCTCTGCGTGAATTACTCTTTCTCGACTGCAATTCCCCCGTCTTGATGAATCGGCTCTGTCTAGGCAGCGGGCAAGGTGAACCCCTTGGGTGGTTACACTTACGGTGCTCAAGATTACTTTGCTTCTCTCAGAACACTATGTAATAAAAAGAAACTGATCAATGAAGAGAGACCTACCCTGCATGTGAAAAGATAGCTATGGGGAAATATAAAACAGTTTTATTTCATGGTTGAGTCTATCTAATATTTTTCCAATATTTTAAATTCAGTATTTTTACCCTGCTTAAGACAAGACAGGAGAAAAACCCCTGTATTTTAACTTTGGAAAGTATACAGGAACACTGATTTTGGCTTTGCTCTAGAAGAGATTTAAGGTTAATTTATTTATTTGACAAGAGCGACAGTACAGAGTCAGATAATCCAGCTGTTATAATTTTGAAGTAAGCATAAATGTGATTTAGAAGCATATTCATGTTGCTATGCACCTGCTGGTGAAAGATAGTAGTGAAATCCTCAGCAAAGGCACCAATTGCAGTAATCTTAATGAACTGGAGCCTGAAAACCATCAAGAAATAGCCACAACATCTGCAGTAAAGAGAGCAAGCAAGAGAGAAAACAATGATAAACAGGGAAAATGTTAATATTGTTTATTCTTTGCAAGACATGCATCAGATACCTCCTCCAGCTTCCCTCCTTAAACATACAAATGAGTATGGGCTACTACCTCTTTCATCTAAAGTGAATGTTGAAGAGAACCTTCAATCTCATTGACTAATTCAGTTGCTCCTTTAAATTGAATTTTTATACATATGGGTACACAAACTAATCTATATGCAGAACAATTCTTTGAACAGCATGCAAACGGCTCGGGATTACATGCTAGGTATCACACAAGTGAGTTTTCACAGCACAAAAGAATGAATTCCTTATTGTGGCACTTGAGATAACAATACTAAAGAATTTCGGCTCAACTTTAAATTGCTCCCTCCAACTGTTGTCGTTTTCTCAGTAGAAGTATTCTTAGAAGTATAACATCCTTCTTAGTTTCTGCTTTCTTTTACCAAGTACTAATTGCTCATCTCTACTAAAGAATGGCCCATCCATCCTTTCATTCATTGAGTCAGTCAACAAACATGTATTGAATAACTATTATATCTCTAACACTATCTTAAACATGGCAAATAGATAAATATGGCCTGGTCCTTTAAACATTACATTCTTCATAGGTATGACAACTATATACAGAAACTATTCATATCAAAAAAGAGAGAAGGTGAAACACATCTCTAACTTGGGATTTTTTTCTTTCAATCCAACAAATCTCCTTTTTGTCACTATAATATATTGACCTTGAGTTTTGGTTTATTTAGGTGTGTCCCTGAGAAATTCTTATCAGTCATATTTCTTGAAAAGATATTATTACTAATCCAGAGCCTGCCATTGTATATAAGGCACTGATTACCACAGTGGAGCAGGCAGAAATATAGAAGTGGTCTGAAGGAATCCCTTAGCAATGATGCATAAGGATGGAAACAGTTAAGCCTCAAGGTTTCTAATAACATTTTTATTGGTGCACAATGAAAGTTTCAGCTGCTGATTCTGCCCCAACTCAGTCGCCCAGGGTTTTGCTGATAAGTGGAACCAATGAGGGAAAGAGGAGACAGGAAAGGAGAGAGTCTCTTTAAATATTACAGTGTTTTATTACCTGAGCAGGTTTGATACACAACCAGCATGCACTGGTATCTGATTGCTCAATATTTGAATATCACCCTGGGTCTAGGTACCAAACATAAAGTGCATAGAGAATTTGAGTTTTAAAAACTATGTCACCTCTGAGATTTCATCAGGGAGGAGATGCCTCCTGAGAGGAGCCTTTAAAGGATAAATAGGAGCTAGGCTTGCAAAGAGGGCTGAGGGCATTCCAGACAGAGAGGACATGCTCATAAATAAGACACATCATGATGAGTTTGGGTGAAGGTACTAGCATCTCAGTGTAGATGAAGCATAGATTTTGAAATAGAGAGAGGTAGGAACTGAGCCCAGAAACAAATGTACACAGGGCAAAAATTATTGCTGATTTTATATGGCATACTGTGGAATTAGGACTTTACCCTAAGAACTATGGGGAGCCATTTAAAGGCTTAAGCAAGGCAATTTGGAGGGGTGGGGGAAGTTCCTGTGGTTAAATTTGCATTTAAAAAGGTTACTCAGCCCGCAATGTAGAGAATAAATGAGACTGGGCAAAGGCAGAGAGTAAAGATAATTTTGTATACCTGAGGGTTGGAGTTTTGCTGGACTGGTACAGCAGAAGGGAAAATTACATGATCTTTGAGAAGCCAGTAAGGGACAAAAAGTCTAGAAGAATTGGAGTCGTCAAGGTGGTGGATATCTCACTACAGTGAAGACTAGCTATAGTAGAATTGAGGAGAGTGAGTTGGAAAACTAGAGGTCATAACCAGAGAATGGATTCTCGGAGTCAAAGATTTCATAGGTGGTGAGGTTTCAAGAAATGAAACTGACTTTGCAAAAATTGTAACAATGAGAAAATTGTTGACAGTAAAAGAGATCTTTTACTGTCTAACCAACTCCATCTTGCCTTTAACCTCGAAACTGCCCTTGGTCACTCCTTGTTATGAGACTAGCTAACTTTAGGAGACATTTAGTTTATAGTTTAAATGATAGTAACCCTTCCCAAAGAGCTAACCTGCCTTTGTAAAACTAATGAAAGGCTACCAGGTTAGGAGAATGAGAGGGCCTTGAAGTCTGCTAAGATGTAGGCATAGTTAAACAATTACCAGCCATTATTCCAGAGGTCAGAAGATTTGCAGCTTTCCCAGTTACTCCTGTAAATAACATCACTATTGTAGAACATAAAATTGGCCTTTTGAGATGTCTTTTCAGACTTTTGCATTTCTGATGACTGGCTGGTTCCACCCAGACCATCTTCCACACCACTATGATTGTATCCCCAACTGATCAGCAACACTCATTCCCTAGCCACCTGCCCACCAAACTATTTTTGAAAAACCCTAGGCTCTGAATATTTGGGGGAACTGATTTGAGTAATAATAAAACTTCAGTCTCCCATTTAGCTGGCTCTATATGTATTAAACTCTTAATTGCAATTCCTCTCTCCTGATAAATCGACTCTATCTGAGCAGCTGGAAGGAAGAACCCGTTGGGCAGTTACGGTAATGAAAATGTCTACCATGTAGCCAGAAAAGTTGAATGCAGAGTTACAGGTTGAGGCAGACAAAGAGCAAGGCTACAAGTGATTCACAGTTCTGACTGTTATTAGAATAATCTGTGGTGGTTTTAGACATTCCAGAAGCTAAGGCCCCCCACCTTGAGAGATTCTGATGCAGTAGGCAAAACTCAGAAGTACATACTTTGAAAAACTTTTACAGATGTTTCTAGTGAACACTGATTTGGAAACCCCTGAGGTTGGAAGGATTATCCAAACAAACCCTGAAGTCTCCAGATGACAGCAGAATTTGGGAAGAATAGAAAGCAAAGTCTTCACGGAAAGTAAGATAGTGAGGAGAAAGTCAATATGTAAGGGAGCCGAAGAGAAACTGATGGTGGCATAGCTAGAGGGCAAGAACTTCAAAGGAGCAGGGGTTTTTGCTGGAGGGTGGAGGATTTAACTTAGCATCAGCCAGCAAAGGATGAAGGTGTAAACCTCACCTCCCAACACTAACTTTCTTTAAATTGGTTTGCATAGCACAAAGTTGTTGGCATATCTCCAGTTCACCACCGGCATTTCCAAATTTTGACTCCACTTTATTCTGTGAAGAAATGGCTTCAGGGATGTTCTCATATTCTGAAGCCCTACTTTCCACTTTTCAGAGCTCATCCCTTCTTAGATATTTCATTCCCTTTTAGGTGACCACAGCCTTCGCAGAGAATAAAATGAATCTTGTGAACTTGAATCCAGAAATTTTAATATACGGATTATATTCTATAAATGTCAGTAGCTCACTTCACTTACCTGGTTTTCAAGACATTTGTGTGAATGAGAATCAAGTGCTATTTGATCATGTAAATTAGATCATTTTCAGAAAAATGGAATACAATGGAATACATTATACAGCATTTGGACCAAAGAAAATTCCAAGTGACTGTCTCTAGTGGTAGTAGTAATATGAATAATGGTGAAGTCAAACAAATAAAAAGCATCAAGTTTTGTTCCTCTAGTGCATTTTATTCCTTCTCTTTTAAATTGTTTCAATTATAAAAGTAAGGCAAGCTCCATGTAAAAGTATTAGATAATTCAGAGTTATCTAGAGTAAAAGTAAATGTCATCTTTCTACAGTACCACACCCAACTTCCCTCTCCTCATGTGCATTTCTTTCCAGAATGTCCCTATGCACTTACAAAATGAATGCATGTATGTATATGTGTGTTATGCATTTTTATACAACTTCTCTTTTCGTTAGCAATATGTCACGACACAAATATCCTCCCATGATAATACACATAGATCAACCTCACTCTTTTTAGCATCTCTATAGCATTTAATAATGCACAATATTTTTAAACAGATGCCCCCTCTTTTTTGGATGTCTGTTTCAAAGGACTTACTGGGGCAGAAAGTCCTTCACCAAAGAGACATCTAAGCAGTCCTTTAGTGTTCACCGCATGTCTGTATGGTTTTGTTTTCTTATATTTAGAATCTTTCATCCTTCGGGAATTTATTTTTATGTACGATATGAGACAGATAGGGGTTCTGATTTCCTATTGAAATAGATAGCCAATTCTTCCTATTAAAAATGAGTCTTGCATAAACCTTCTCATGCACCTTTTTGTGTGCATGTGTTAATATTTCTGCAGCATATATCCCTAAAAGAAAAATTGCTAGATCAAAGAGCATGCACATTTAAAATGTTGAGAAATTATTGCCCAAGTGCCTTTCAAAATAACATTTACATTTCCACAAATATCTTGAGTACCCATTTCCCCCATCCTCTTGCCAACTGTGTATATTATCAACCTTTTTCATTTTACAAGTTAGCTTATTCTCTATGTTGACAATTCTCTCTTTGATTGCAAGAAAGGCTGAGAGCATCTTTTCCTATGTTATTGGCAACATTTCTTTCTTTCTTTCTTTCTTTCTTTTTTTTTTTTGAGACAGAGTCTCACTCTGTTACCAGGCTGGAGTGCAGTGGCACGATCTCCACTCACTGCGACCTCTGCCTCCTGGGTTCAAGCAATTGCCTCAGCCTCCTGAGTAGCTGGGACTACAGGCACACACCGCCATGCCTGGCTAATTTTTTGTTTTTGTTTTTGTTTTTTGTATTTTAGTAGAAACGGGGTTTTACCATGTTGCCCAGGCTGGTCTCAAACTCCTGAGCTCAGGCAATCTGCCCACCTCAGCCTGCCAATGTGCTAGGATTACAGGCGTGAACCACCGCGCCTGGCCACAACATCTCTTTTAAAAAATTTCTTGCTCATATATATTACCCTTTTATGGGCAAGGGGTGGCTTCTTATTGATTTATAGAAGGTCTTTATATATTGCAGATATGAACTCTGTCTATTATTTATGTTAAAAAATATTTCCTCAAAAAATGCCTGTCTTTTAATTTTGCTTAGGAGGTCTTTCATAATACTGAAAGAAGCTTTTACTTTTCATTTTGTCAGATCTTTCCATTTCTTTCTTTATGGATTTTGGCTTTTATGTTCTGTTTAAGAACACTTTCTCACACTCAAGATTATTTTAAAGATAGATATTCTTTACCATTCAAAACATAGACACGGGCAAAGATTTCATGACAAAAACATCAAAAGTAATTACAACAAAAGCAAAAATTGACAAATGGGATCTCATTAAACTAAAGAGCTTCTGCACAGCAAAAGAAACTACCATCAGAGTGAACAGGCAACCTACAGAATGGGAGAACATTTTTACAATCTACCCATCTGACAAAGGTCTGATATCCAGAATCTACAAGGAACTTAAACAAATTTACAAGAAAAAAATCAAACAATCCCATCAAAAAGTGGGCAAAGGACATGAAAAGACACTTCTCAAAAGAAGACAAGTATGTGGCCAGTAAACACATGAAAAAAAGCTCAACATCACTGATCATTAGAAATGACTCAACATCACTGATCATTAGAAATGCAAGTCAAAACCACAATGAGATACCATCTCATGCCAGTCAGAATGGCGATTATTGAAAAGTCAAGAAACAACAGATGCTGGCGAGGCTGTGGAGAAATAGGAACGTTTTTACACTGTTGGTGGGAATGTAAATTTGTTCAACCACTGTAGAAGACAATGTGGTGATTCCTCAGAGATCTAGAACCAGAAATAGCATTTGACCCAGCAATTCCATTACAGGGTATATACCCAAAGGAATATAAATCATTCTAATATAAATATACATGCACACATATGTTCATTGCAGCACTATTCACAATAGCAAAGACATGGAATCAACCCAAATGTCCATCAATGATAGACTGGATAAAGAAAACGTGATACATATACACCATGGAATACTATGCAGCCATAAAAATGAATGAGATTATGTCCTTTGCAGGGACATGGATGGAGCTGGAAGCCATGATCCTCAGCAAACAAACACAGGAACAGAAAACCAAACACTGCTTATTCTCACTTATAAGCGGGAGCTGAACAATGAGAACACATGAACACAGGGAGAGGAACAAAAAACACAGGGAACCGGTCGGGGGCAGGAAGAGCACCAGGATAAATAGTTAATGTATGTGGGGCTTAATACCTAGGTGATGGGTTGATAGGTGCAGCAAATCACCACGGTACATGTTTACCTATGCAACAAACCTACACATCCTGCACATGTATCCCAGAACTTAAAATTAAATTAAAAGTTTAAAAAAGATAGGTATTCTTTTACATTTTATTCTAATATGTTGTCACAGCTTGAGTTCCCCCATATGCAGAATCTGAGACAAACTTTAGCCTTCTGGATTTTTATTAGTGTTCTTGGGATCAACACCTGTAAATTGGAGGAAAAGGAAACAATTAGAGGGAGAAGTTGAGCTGTCATGCTGAGCCAATGACAACCTCAGCCTACCTCATGGGCAGCTCTTCAGTTGAGCTGAGATGACCATGCCTATGTATTCCTGCATGTGATCAGTCATTGGCTGTGGACTGCCCCCATGGGAAGGGGTGTGACCTTGGGAGAGGCAGCTTTCTGCAGCTGAGGCCGGAATCTTCTGAAGACCATCTACTAACAGCACTCGCAGCAGCTGAGGCAGCAAGTCCTTCATCAAAGAGACATCTTAACAGTCCTTCAGTGTTCACCACATATCTGTATGGTTTTGTAAGAAATATTTAGAATCTTTCATCCTTCTGGAATTTATTTCTACGTATGATATGAGGTAGGTGGGGTTCTAATATTCCTATTTAAACAGATACCCAATAAACAGATACCCAATTCTTTTTTTTTTTTTTTTTTTTTTTTTAAGACAGAGTCTTGCTCTGTCGCCCAGGTTGGAGTGCAGTGGTGCAATCTTAACTCCCTGCAACCTCCGCCTTCCTGGTTTAAGCGATTCTCCTGCCACAGCCTCCCAAGTAGCTGGGATTACAGGCACATGCCACCACGCGCAGCTAATTTTTTGTATTTTTAGTAGAGACGGGATTTTGCCATGTTGGTCAGGATGGTCTCTAACTCCTGACCTGAGGTGATCAGCCCACCTCACCCTCCCAAAGTGCTGGGATTACAGGCATGAGCCACCGCACCCAGCCAGATACTGAATTATTTTAACATTCACTTGGTAGTACATTGTTTCTCATTTCATTTTAATATTCTTTTTGTTCAAAAAACAATCCTGTCAAACTACTCATTAGTTTGAAATCTACTGGTTTGGTGTTTATGATAACTCAGATACAATGTGGATATTTTCTGTTAAGTCAAGAGGAAAATATGTTTTTAAAAAATGGAAGAATCTATTAAATCAAGAGCTAAAGAAAAAAGGTCTCTGTCAGTGAAGTTTTTTTTATCTTTAGAGTCAAAAACAATCAAAATAGGAAGGGAACATAGTACATATTTTCCAGTCTGCTCATTTTCCCAGATGAGAAAACTAAGACCTAAAGAGTGGCAGGGATAGATTAAGAACCAGAACATAAGGTTCTCGATTTCCAGACCAGTGTCGTTTTCTCTTTACTAGGTTTGGTTGCTTCTAATGTATCACTTTATAATATAGATTTGTGAAGCCTTTTAATACTTCCATTAAAATATTTACTTGTTTACATTCATTTATAATTTCAAATATGTCCTCTAGTTGAAAATCAGAAAGTAACATTTTTTTAAGTAATAATTTTTAATATAGACTCTTTACAAAGCTAAACTGACCTCTCCTCTCATCCTCCAATTATTTGGAATTAGTAACAAAAACTTTTGTATTGGCCGCACACTCATAGAAACCACAGAGTCATTAGCAAGTAGAAGGCATACAGACGATACTATATTGCCTTGTAAGGATAATTGGAACTTTACTGATAAAAATCAATTTTTATTGGCCCACTTACACTCCATAATAAGGCCACTGTGGCACTGCCTGCTCAAGGCACATAAGTGAGAGTTAGTGCGTATTTGATTTTAATAAATACTGTCTGTGGGAAGCCCGGACAGGAATGAACAGATGTTGGAACCATATGATAATAGTGTGGCAGTGTTAAAAAACCTGTGCATTTATACGGCACACCTGGTGTTTATGATACTTTTGCAACTTTTATAACGACAGCATCTGGCCCTTTGCTGCTGTTCTTTAATTTTCAAATACCCAGGATCTTATGTCTCTTGCAGTGTAGACATGTCCATCAGGAAGAAAAAAAAGGAAGTAAACATGTCATGAATCTTGCAGAGAGAGACCACTGCCTCTCTACAAGGAACTTGCATTAAAGTCATTAGTGAAATTTTAAAATATGAGGAAACATTTAGATCAGCTTTTCTCAGCACTTCTTAACAGGCAAAAAGGATTTACTCAAGGATTCCTTGATAATCTATCCGCACTACAAATTTTCCCAATATTTTAAATTTGCAATAAATAATTTATGGGTAATATGTGAAATAAATATAGCACCATAGGATCTATGTTATGGCACTTGCATTCTATTTGATCCAAATGTTGTAGGTTGAGGCAGATGGAGATAATATAATTTGATAACTAAAGTTTAATTAAATTTTGTGATTTTCTCTGAGATTCAGGATGTGTTCATGTGTTAAAAGATATCAAATGTAAAATAGTTCATCTAAATTTTCAATTATTCTAATGAGTAAATCAGATTAATAGAGTAACACACCCAAAAGCTGATAAAAATCATTCGACACGCACATATGACTTTATAGTAAAGTTCATTTAGTAACTCTCTAACTCTTATGGAGTCTTCTGGACCAAAACTTCGAGGAAATTTCAGAGTAGGGAATAAGGTCTGAAGTCACACTCTCTGAAGATGACCCCAATTTGGGCAAGACAATTTTTTCAGAAAATACATCCTACTTGGATTTTGTCATGATGAACCTGCCAGAGTTTGTAAGATATCAGACTTACATTAAGACTTTTGTAAATTGGATAGATGTCAGTGACAAGAAAATCCTTCAGATGACAACCTGAAACCCCTAAATCAGGGGTAGAAAACATTCAGTGGGCCAATTGACCATGGATTCTTTCTCATTGATCACCAGAAACCTTCAACACAGGGCCCCAGGAAAGCACTGTCAAGCATTCAGAGTTGGTTTATGAGAAAATGTATTTGTCATCCACATCCTTAACACATGGTAAGCATAACCCAACTTCAGTGTTTATAATATTTGAAATGCAATTACTATTACAGTTGAGTACAGTTTAATTTGCTGTTTCAGAGCTAAGTGGACCTCAGAAGAACGATGACTTGGATAATTAGAAGCAGTTCCAAAGACACCTTCCCCACTAAACATGTTTTTGCCCTCACTTTAAGCTGAATTTTTCCAAAAAAGTGATTGTGAAATCTTAACCATTGTCATATGGGGTCAAAATGCTACCAGAACTTGGCTATCTTGACCCATAGACTTAGCCAGGTGCCTAATTCAGTTATTCCTGATTTAGGTGACATACCATGGTGACTATGCGAGATGAGAAAGGGCACTGATTTTAGAACATTGAGCTTTTTGGTGTCAGTGCTCTGCCACAAATCTCTATTTTATATCTCTATCTTTGAGCAAAAAGGCAAACTTCAAATGTTAAATACAGATAAAACTAAATGAATCAACAAATTCACTTTATTTTTGAGTAACGTAAAGAAGAGACATAAATATGCATCGTACTTGGGCCTTCTCCTTATGGACTCTGAATTGCTTTAAAGGTATCTACGCCAATTCTTTAGCTTGGGTTCCCCCAGGAACAAAATCTAAAAGAAAAGTTTATGTGTGAGGAAGTTTCCTTGGGAAAGTGATACCAAGAACAGGAATGAGGGACAGGGGCATGAAACAGGGAAGGAGAGAGAACCAATTCAAGTATACATGACCAGCTGAGCCACCACTACGGGTACTCAATCATGTAGGCTTATCTAATTAGCTTCATGAAATGCAACCCAAGACCATCCACCTAAAAGGAAGGGAAAAGCATTTAACCAACAGCTCTGCCCTCCATTGGCTAAAGATTGCCTTACAGGGTACTAATTTTCCCTACCCTACTTCCAGGTTGCTCTTGTTTGAATGTCAAATACCCTGTTGGAGCATTCCTCATCAAGGAATCAGAGAAGCAAGAGGCATTTGTGGCTGATCATAGACAAAGCACTGTTTGATGGCGCCTTCATCAAAGCTGCTCAAAGCCTGCTCAGTCACACAGGTATGACTCGTTGGGAGATGAAACCAGAAGATTCGAAGTGGTGCATAAGAAACATCCAATATACCCTGTACAAGTCCTGTCAATAAAAATTATTAAACTATTTTATATTGTAGTGACAAACAGAAGAGCAGTTTGTTTTTTACAACCATTATTTTTTAACTCTCTCACATAATTTAAACCTGAACTGTAAAAACTTGCTCCCCTTTCAATTAGTATTAATGAAATAATGCCACTGAGATTGGTTACATGATAAGCACCATGGAACTGATGAAAAATTGATTTTTTTATTAGTATTTTACCCTTATTAGCAAGGAAATTCCACAATCATGCCTTTACACATAATTTTGAATAAGCAGCTTCTCATAATTATGAAATATAGAGTTATGAAATCTAATTTAAATAATTCCACTTATTCTCTGAGGTTTTTAATCACATCTATGATTTTGCCTTCAAGACCAAAGTTGACAGGTTTACCTTTTGTGAAAGAAGACAATTTACTCATCAACAAAATCTTATTGGTATCATAATTGCTAACATGTCTATTTCCCTTTCTGGCATTGATTTGAAATATTTTGAAATAATGAAATTGTTAGAACTTAACTTTGTGGATCTACTTCACAGTACTCCTACTTAGCCCATTTGCCAAATCTACCCATGCATATATCATGCATATTGAGAATGGGGGGAGGGTTGAGAGTGGAAGTGGAAGAAGTTCATTTTTCAAGGCTGTATTATTAATACCTGCCATTTACTAAACTCTCAAAATGTGTTAATCGCTGTGCTAGATAAATGTTTTTTCATATATTATGTCATTTAATACTCATCGAATAGGTATCCACATTTCACAGATAAAGGAAACTGAAGCTCAGAGAGGTTGAGTAATATGTCCATGGTCGCATAGTCGTAACTGATATAGCCAGGATTCAAACAAGTGTGTTCTACTTCATTATTCAGGCTGTTATTCTGCAGTGTGCTGCCTTTAATTTAGATGCCTGGAATGACCAGAATAGAACCTATAAATCTCTGTATACTGAATCCATTCAAAATTTGGTCCTTTGGTAAATGTCTGTAGCCAAGTGTCTGGAAGAATCTGTCACCACTCCCTTCTTCTGCAGCTTAGAGCCATGGACATCCTGTCAAACTTGGCTACCAGGTACTGTGTTTTTCCTCTCAGTTGCAGTCATACCACATTGCTTGGCTTTGTTCTGGAATGATCTTAGAGCATTCCAAGCAGCACATTATTCCCAATAAAATGATGAGTAAAAAAAAAATCACTTGTCTATTCATCAATTTTTCATCAAGCTTACAGATGTTCATTTGTAAGGTTTTTCATTAAATTTCTAAATATTACATTCTGAACTGCAATAACAATTTGAAAGCTTTGATGCCATTTGAGCCTCTTTCACCAGAATAACCCACATGACCTCCCTATTCACATTAAGACCACCATCATCCCCATCCATATTCTCGAATGCTGAATTGAATAATATTCATTAATATTAAATCTGTCCATTCTTTTAACATGAACCAGTAGGTACACAGGAACATAAGGAAATTATTATCCCTTATTTCTTATACAGCAAAAATGACCCAGCCTAGGCAAAGTAGGTTAGAGACAATATTCTGCATTCTTTATTTCTAGAGCCATGTGTGGCTTCACTTGGAAGCAACCACATTATCTCTGCCCCAGTCTCAGCAAATGTTTCTCTATAATTGGTAATGCTTGACCAAATTAGCTTGTATGTCACGAACCAACACTACTGAAAAAGCATGGGCTTAATTAATTGACAGGTAGAATATGCCTTTCTACACATCCTAGTTCTTGTTGGAGCAGTGTGTGTTCAATGGGTCACCACATCAAGACAGAGGTCAAATCTTTCATCTTGTTTTGCTTCAAGTTTCCAGTTGACATATGATACTATTTCGTGGTTATAAGAATGATTAAAGCACTATAAAAAGTGTCTATAGCAATACAGATGCTCCTCAACTTACCACAGGGTTACATCCTGATAAACCCATTGTAAGTAGAAAATACCATAATTCATTTAATACAGCTAACCTACCAAACATCATAGCCTCTCTCAGCTTACCTTAAATATGCTCAAAACAATTACATTAGGCAAAATCATCTAACACAAAGCGTGTTTTATAATAAAGTGTTGAATATCTCATGTGATTTATTAAATACTGCCCTGAAAGTGAAAAACAGAAGGGTTGTATGGGTACTTGAAGTAGAGTTTCTCCTGAATGCATATCACTTTCGTGTCAGAAAATCTTAAGTTCAACCATGGTGAGTCAGGGACTGTCTATAATTAGCTAACTATACATCAGAAGAACAAAAGACAATTAGAAAATCTGCTAGACTAACTAAGAAGTTTTCCTCTGGGATAGGTTAGGGTTCTTTTGCTTTGGCAGGCTGTTAATGTCACTTCCTCAATTGAGCAATGGGCATGTGATGGGAAGAGTTGAATTACCTACATGTTGAATGTGGGGATCAAGATCTTTTGTGACAGCTTGCAAGAGGGAAGAAAAAGAAATGCTTTTTGGAGATATCCATGTTGCTGTCTCAAATTCTTACGTCGACCACTGGGCCATGGTAGGCTATGATCACTGCTAAGTCAAGGCAGTTTAGCTATTGTAGCAAAGGACTCCGATATACCAATGCCTAAACAGAATAAAGATTTATTTCTTATTTACCACATAGTCCAAGTAGGTGATTGGTGGGAAGCATTCTACAGTGCCATTCAGGAGTCCAGACTCCTCTCACGATGTGATCTGCCATCCCCAGCACCTCAGAGACCTCCACTGTAACCTCTGTTTCTGGCTGGGTGACAAGAGAAAAGAGAGAATGTGGAAAAGGTTCACCTGTTCTTACCTGCCTCAGACAAGCCGTGACACATCTGGCCTCCTCTCACATTCCAAAGGCAAGAACTGGTCACATGGCCCCACCTAGATGCAAGAAGGCTAAGAAATGTAGGCCAGTGATATGCCCAGGAAAGGAAAGGAAATGAGTTTGCACCCGACACAATCAAAGTAAGAAACACGTTCCAAAATGATGCACTATTGCAGCACCTGTTTTTACTTTGTAACACTATCAGGAAATTCCATGACTTTATTTGTAGGTTAACTTGAGGTTTACTTGTTGCGTTTTTTTAAATTTTGTGTTTATTTGTTTGTTTATTTGGTCAGTCTCTCAAACAAAAATGTACTGAGTACAATGACCATGTCTGTGTCTTTCACTATTACATTCCTAGAACCTGGCATAGTGTCTGGTACTTCATGGGCACTTAATTAAAGAGTTGCTAAATGAATGAATGCCAGTGCTACGGTAACAAAGATCAGGGAACAACTTTAATGGTTCCTTAATTCTGAGATGTACTATAGGATAACAGATTTCAGTAGAGTGGGGGATCACCACCATAATAAATATACATATTGATAAGAGAGATCCAGATTTCAAAAATATTACTCTGAAAAAATGTACAAAAAATCATGATTCTAGCTGATGCGCTCTGAAACGTTTCACTGAGGATGCGTCATCTGAGCTAATGGCAAGATGACATTGCCAGGTTAAAAAAAGTTGGGAAAAGACATTTTGGACATGGAAAATAGCACGCACAAAGACTGTGCAGCTTCCTTCCTTTGGGAACAGTGAGCAATTTGGCACAGTTAAGTGAAGTGTGCTTAAGGGGAGCAACTGGAGATGAGTCTGGAAAGGCAATGGGGTGTCATTGACAAGTTCCAAGAAAAGAATTGACATTGTCAAATTTGCGTTTTACAAAGTTTATTCTGGCAGCAGTAAGAAGGGTATATAAATAAGGGAGGTCTGAACTGGAGGAAACTGGTTATGAGGCTATTGGAAATATAGGAGGTGAATGGAAGGGCAAGAATTTTATATCCCAGCTCAACAAAATACAGATAAGCTATCTCCTCACTTTCCCACAAGACAATATGAAAACTCACAGTATAATCTCTTCTTTACAAAGGATAATTAATATAAATGTAAAGTGTAGAAAAAGCACTTGTTGTATAGACTTATTTGTTGTAGACAATTTCTCATAACATCAAATTAGCTTGAACATCTTGTGAAAAATAGAAATCGCTTTGTTATACAGACCTCTTTTTATTTTTTATTTTTTTTAATCTTTTTAGACGGAGTCTTACTCTGTCACCTAGGCTGGGGTGCAGTGGTGTGATCTCAGCTCACTGCAACCTCCACCTCCTGGGTTCAAGCAATTCTCCCACCTCAGCCTCCCGAGTAGCTGGGATTACAGGCGCATGCCAGCACACCTGGCTAATTTTTGTATTTTTAGTAGAGATGGCGTCTCACCATGTTGGCCAGGCTGGTCTCGAATTCCTGACCTCAGGTGATCCATCTGCCTTGTGCCTCCCAAAGTGCTGGGATTACAGGCGTAAGCCACCACACCCAACCCTTGCTACCCTCACTCTTGCCTCTCAATCATGTGTCTCTCCAAAGCACAGGATGTGGATGTGGATGTTTTCTGAAGTTCCTTTATCTATACAGACACCAGAACCACCAAAGAGAAACACAATTGCCTTTGGTCTTTTCTTGAAATCATATTAATCAGAGGAGATTAAAATTCATATCACAAAGAAAGAGACTGAAAATTAAACACCACACCTAGGGTCCAGCAAACTTTATCCCAAACCATTGCTTGTTTTCCCATCCCATTCAATTTCCAGAGAGAATCATTCACAAAATGATGTCTGCCCCCTGGGTTCATTCATTCTCCCCTAAAAATTATTTACTCCTATACCACCATCTCCCCTTCCCCTAGGAAGAAGGGTATATAAACATCTGGACCTCACTGGGATTCCTCTATGCCATGCACATTAAAATAAATGTGTACATCTTTTTTCTCCCCTTAATCTACCTTTTGTCAGTTTCTTTTCAGCAAACTTTCAGAAGGTGAAGGGGAAGCTCTCCCTTAGCCCCTACACTCGTCTAAGTGGCATGGCAGGAAATTCAGCCCATTTCACCCAGTCAGTCTTTCAGCATTATCTCTCACTAGACATTATTTACTTATTTATTTATTTACTTATTTATTGTAGAGATGAGGTCTTGCTATATTTCCCAGGCTGGTCTTGATCATCTAGGCTCAAGCAGTCTTCCCTCCTTGGCCTCCCAAAGTGCTGGGGTTACAGACCTGAGCCACTTCATCTGGCCAAGATCTCATCTCTTTAGTTTCCTAAGCCACGTGCAGGGGCTGAGGCCTGTAAGCCTAGCATTTTGGGAGGCCAAGCAGGAGGGTTGCTTGAGCCCAGGAGTTCTAGACCAGCCTGGGCAACACAGTCAGACTGCATCTCTATTAAAAAAAAAAAAAATTAGCCAGGCTGGTGGTGCACTCCCATAGTCCCAGCTACTCAGGAGGCTGAGCTTGAAGGATCACTTAAAACCAGGAGGTTAAGCCTACAGTGAGTGGGCTGTGATCACACCAGTGCACTCCAACCTGGGCAACAGAGTGACAACCTGTCCAAAAAGAAATATAATTTTTTTCTTTGTCAGCAATGGAGTAATTATACAAAGTAAATTAATAGCAATCATTTCTTAAATGCTACATACACTTTGCTGTGTATTTTTCTCCCGATTTAGTAGTACCGTAACGGTATGTCCATATGATCCCCTCTTTAAACATTTTTTTTCTTTGTTTTATAAAAGTTAGAAACAGTGGTTCTCTCTAGGAGAAAGTTTCAGTGAAATCTCGATTTTCAAGCATTTCCAATTTAGTGCACACAACTTTATTTTCTTTTTCAGTGGGTGTTAATACTTTGGATTCAATCTTCTTGCCCTGAACTTTTATTGAGGTTTCAGCATTTTAAAGCCTTTTTTCCACTCCCACACATCTAGTTATTCTTGGCCCATAACCATTTCATTTGGAGTCTGGCTCTGTTAATTTTTTGTTAACCTCTGAATATCACTACAAACATCCTTGCTTATTCTTTCTACTCAATTGCTTTGGTGCTGTGAACCTTGATTGTATTAAAAACATTGGCTCCCTGCACTTCTGACTTTTTATGCATGTATGTGGCTGTGATAGAAAATCCTTTAAGAAGTTCTTGCATATTTTAAGAGACTTTCATTTTGTATTTTGTTTCTTTATTTGACGAGGTGGACAAAGATCACCTCTTCTGTGCAGTTTCTCCTCTGTTCATTAAAAGCCACTTAAAACATCAGTCTTGAAATCATTTGGAAAGTAAAAATTGCCTCTGTATTTTGAAGCATCTGTATCCTTTGCTAGTAGAGTTGATAAGACCATTACAAAGAGCATGTCCTGCTTCTAATCTTTAGCAAGGGCCACCTCCAAAACCACTGAATTCTACTCAGAAAACACAATACAATCTTCTGTACTCCATCAACATTTCTGCGATATTGCCTTGGACAAGTCTATGGCTTCATCATTTTCAATTGCTAAGCAAGGGGAATAAATGCACCCATAGTATTCATATCCTGAGCTCATGAATTGTTTTGCTTTACATCCTGGAGAAAAAGCAACATGCCAGGCCCCTAATTTAACTGGGCTCAACACATATTTATTGAGTGCCTACTGTGTGCCTCTAACTGGATACATGGACTCCATCTAATTCCTAGAGGAGATACATGAACTCCATCTAATTCCTAGAGGATATTTTAATATTGATGATGAAGATAGGAGGCTGGGTGTCGTGGCTCAGCTTGTAATCCCAGAACTTTGGGAGGCCGAGGCAGGCGGATCATTTGAGGTCAGGAGTTCTAGACCAGCCTGGCCAACATGGCAAAACCGCATCTCTACTAAAAATACAAAAATTAGTCAGGCATGGTGGTGTGTGCTTGCCATCTCAGCTACTAGGGAGGTTGAGGCATGAGAATTGCTTGTATCTGGGAGGTGGAGGTTACAGTGAACTGAGATTGTGCCACTGCACTCCAACCTGCACTCCATCCTGGGCGACAGAGCAACACTCAGTCTAAAAAAAAAAAAGAAAAAAAAAAAAGATAGGAAAAAGTCTGGGCTTCATTTTCCTCATCTAGAAAACATAGAAGCTGTTGGAAATTTTCAAATTTTCAAATTTGACTGAAAAGTCAATGTTAATCTTGCTTATGTTTTTGTATTCAACAAAGATAATTTCTAACATTTGGGGCAGGGGCACAGAAAGCCTAGCTCACAAAAGACCTGAGCTACTTTAAACAACAAACCGAAGGAAGGTGAAAATGCTAGTATTTCCTGACTACCATCTCCCAGATTCACCTGAGCCATCCTGTTACAGGTAATTAGATAGGCATGAGTGGGGCAGGGCAGAAGAGGGCTCTTCTCTCCTACCCACTAGGAATGTCAGGTGATGGTCCGACAATTATCACATTGCCTCTCTAAAAATGATAATTCAGCAGCCGGTGCCAGGATGCAAGGAAGAGACAAGCTCCTGATGATCCACAGCTGTTAACATTAAATTGTTAATTGAATGCAGGCACCAGTGGTAAACTACTTGCTGGGCATGTTCGTAAAGAGATAAAATGGTGAAGTATGAGCTTCCAGAGACACTCCACCGGAAAAGGGAAGGAAGCCTCAGGCGGGCATGTGTACAACTTCCTAAACACACTGCGCATGCTCACTTCCCAAGGGTAAGGAGGGCACTGCGCATGTGGGGAGCCCACCCTAAGGGAAAAAGCATGGGAAAGAGGCGAGTCTATAAAGCCCTAGGATCACAGTTAAATGGGGCAATTGACCTTCAGGCACTTAACCTTCATGTGCCCGCTTGGGTCTCTTCCAAGCGTACCTTCCTTTCTTTCCTGTTCTAAAGTCTTTTTAAATAAACATCCACGCCTGCTCTGAAACTCACCTTGGTCTCTTCTGCCTTATGCCCCTCAGTCGAATTCTTTCTTCTGAGGTGGCAAGGCTTGAAGTTGCTGCAGACCCGTACAGATTCGCCGCCAGTAATTCAGATACTTTCCACTGGTAACAATCCAATTGTAGATGAATATGTGGAAGCTGTTCCCCTGCTGTGATGGAGGACCCAGTAATTATCCATCCATTCCTGTCTGCTTATTTGGAATAATCAGGCAATCAAAGAAATGGGTGGCACCTACTCACTGGCATCTTTACCTCTCCTTCACACCCCATCACATCTTCACCCACACCTCCCCATGAATACACATATATTTGTATGCTCACTTTTGCCCAAAATATAGGGAATGGCTTCCAGTCATATGGGCAGGGCTTTTGTTTTGCAATTGCTTAAAGAAAGAAAAAGGTTTGATTGGGAGAGGGGTGCTGGGGAGGACATAGTGAAAGACCCAAAGAGCTGGAATGAGCTCCATCTACACTAGGTTCTTTGGACTGGCTTTGATGCTCCTATATAGAAAGGAAGCTAGAGGCAGAAGATGAGGAACAACATCTTTGACATAGACAATGGCCTTATCGTTATGGTCTATAATAGCAGTGAAGTCCCTAAAGGATATTTTAAGAGGAGAGGATATAGACAAATTGGAATAGGAGAAGAAAAATATAGAAGACCCCACTCAGTGGGAGTAGCCAATAGATTAGTTTATAGGCACATGTGAAGCACTCCTCCGGGGACTCTCAGAAATAACTGGGGAACATTTGCAGGTTGCAAGGCTGAGACTCTGCTTCTACACAGTTGGAAGTTCGCGAGTCAATGAACAATTGGGTTACAGTTGGTAAAGCTTTTCCTCATATTAGCATACAAAACACAAGGTCTAGAGAGCTATACAACTCAACATGCTTTGGTCTCAAAAAGAATTTAGGCTTCTAACTAACCACATGGCCAGAAATACAAAAGGAATGTTAACTCTCCAGCCATTCCTTCTGGAACCCAAACCTTGCCGCACCCTCACCCCAACACATATGTACATATATCTAATCTTGTTTAATATAAAAACAGCTCCCAAGGCTGTATTGTCTTTGTGTGCACCCATACCCCTCCACAACTCTCCCTATAGTTGCATGCCCCCTCTCCCATCCAAAATGTACTTGCTCTTTGGAAACATTTGGTTTCTGCTACAAACTTAGACCTTTTCTTCATAGCCTGCAGGAAGAAGAATCTTTCACCATTCAGTTTCTCAGTTTGTTTTAGCACCCTCCAAAGCCTCCTTTTCATCCCTTTCTATCTTCTTTCTACACTCCACCTTGCTGGGAAGTGCCTAGTAACTTAATTCGTCTAGGAATGAAAACTCTTGCGTTTAATCCTTTAGGGGATTTACATTTGAATAAGGGACAATCCCCCAACCAAAAGAAATTATTTCCTCCTGATGGAACTTGGGACTTCAGCAAAAGGTCCTACAGAGTGGGGTCTTGCTGCCAAACCTACCACTTAACAGTTTAGGGTTGAGAAGGATTATTTATTTGGTAGAACATTGGGATTTAAAATTATCACACCCCACTTTCCCTTTACACTTTTTCTTAAATTCCATTTCCTTACATATCTTTCCCATACTTTTCAGGGAGAGAAGCATTTTCCAATGGTCACAATAAAATCTGGATTCTGCTGATGCTAGCTATTGTTCAGGCAAAAGGAGTGAAAACACATCTCACATAAGATGAGAGTCAACTGATTTTCTTCTTGGCCAGAGAATTGTTTTCCTTGTCACTTTCATGTACTGACTAATTTATATCTTCAGTAGCTATATATTCTAGGGTTTCTTTCCTTTGAAGAGTTTGATATGCTTTTATTGCTCTAATTTTTGAAATAATAATAGTCTTTTGGTAATTACTGAAAAACTGTCTTAATATGATCTTGAAATAATGCCAAAATGGCCAGGAAAGGGCCATCATTAGGAAAGAGATTGTTCTGGGTCTAGTTTGCAGTAATGAGGACAGGACCTTAGTGGGTGAGCCTAAATTATGCTGTTTTGTTATTCAGAAGCAGTGAGCTTGAGACTGAGCCACAGGAATTGTACATTCGTAAATAGAAGTAGGTTAAAGTAATTAATCCTATGTCTTGCAGCTCCAACGTTTTCTCCCTTAAGAGAAATTACCCAGGGTCCAAGGCAGCTAACAACAAGGCGTAGTGATAAAGTGCTTGAGTTCTTTCTGATTTGGGACCTGTTATTTGCTCCAATGTATGTTAGTCTGTTGTATACAAAGCATGTGTTTTAAGCCAAAGAGCAAGTATAAATTTGATGTAACCTCATATCCTTCCAAGTCACAGATACAGAAAATGCTTTTAGAAACAAAAAGTCACATTTTTAAAAGCAACTCACTAGAACTATTCAAGAAGCGATTAGATGCCATCCTGAGGGAGGGAAACCTTCAATAAAATGAGCAGGTAATTTCTCTTAGCACTTCTTATATTTCTATTTTCATGTTTAATGAAATGGAAGCATGAGAAGGAAGCTCTGCCCATTACTATTTTTTTTCCGGAGTAACTTTGAAGTAGTTTTTGAAAATTGCAACATTATTTAAGGTCCTGGACAAATAACTGCATTTGGGAGTTGTATTAGTCCATTCTCACGCTGCTAATAAAGACATATCCAGGACTGGGTAATTTATAAAGGAAAGAAGTTTAATTGACTCACAGTTTAGCATGGCTGGGAAACTTACAATCAGGAAACTTACAATTATGGCAGAAGGGGATGCAAACATGTCCTTCTTCACATGGCGGCAGCAAGGAGAAGTGCCAAGCAAAAGGGGGAAAAGTCCCTTATAAAACCATCAGATCTCATGAGAACTCACTCACTATCATGAGAATAGCATGAAGGTAACTGCTCCTATGATTAAATTGCCTTCCACAGGGTCCGTCCCATGACATGTGGGGATTATGAGAACTAATATGAGATTTGAGTGGGGACACAGCCAAACCATATCATTCTACCCCTGGTCCCTCCAAAATCTCATGTCCTCATATTTCAAAACACAGTCATGCCCTTCCAACAGTCCCCCAAAGTCTTAACTCATTCCAGCATTAACTCAAAAGTCCAAGTCCAAAGGCTAATCTGAGACAAGGTAAGTCCCTTCCACCTATGAGCCTGTAAAATCAAAAGCAACTTAGTTACTTCCTAGATACAATGGGGTTATACACATTGGGTAAATACACCCATTCCAAATGAGAGAAATTGGGGAAAACAAAGGGGTTACAGGCCCCATGCAAGTCCGAAATCCAATAGGGCAGTCATTAAAATTTGAAAGTTCCAAAATTATGTCCTTTGATTCCATGTCTCACATCCAGGTCATGTTGATGCAAGACAGAGGCTCCCACAGCCTTAGGCAGCTCTGGCCCTATGGCTTTGCAGGGTACAGCTCCCCTGCTCCCCGGCTGCCTTCATGGGCTGGCATTGAGTGTCTGTGGCTTTTTCAGGTACACAGTGCAAGGTGTCAGTGGATCTACCATTCTGGGGTCTGGAGGATGGTGGCCCTCTTCTCACAGCTTCACTATGCAGTGTCCCAGTAGGGAGTCTGTGTGGGGGCTCCGACCCCACATTTCTCTTCTGCATTGCCTTAGCAGAGGTTTTCCATGAAGGCTCCGCCCCTGCAGCAAACTTCTGGCTGGACATTCAGGCATTTCCATACGTCCTCTGAAATCTAGGAAGAGGTTCTCAAACCTCTATTCTTGACTTCTATGGACCCATAGGCTCAACACCAAATGGAAACCACCAAGGCTTGGTGCTTGCACCCTCTGAAGGAAATGCCTGAGCTATACGTTGGCCCCTTTTAGTCACAGCTGGAGCTGAAGCAGCTTGGGACACAGAGCACCATGTTGTAAGGCTGCATACAGCAGGGGGGCCCTGGGCCCAGCCCAGGAAACCATTTTTCCCTCCTAGTGCTCCAGGCCTGTGATAGGAGGGGCTGCTATGAAGGTCTCTGACATCCCCTGGAGATGGTTTGCCCCATTGTCTTGGTGAATAACATTTGGCTCCTCATTACTTATGTAAATGTACACAGTAGGCTTGAATTTCTCCCCAGAAAATGAGTATTTCTTTTCTATCACATAATCAGGCTGCAAATTTTCCAAACTTTTATGCTCTGCTTCCTCTTGAACACTTTGCTGCTTAGAAATTTCTTCTGTCAGATACCCTAAATCATGTCTCTCAAGTTCAAAGTTCCACAGATCTCTAGGGCAGGGGCAAAATGCTGCCAGTCTCTTTGCATAGCAAGAGTGACCTTTACTCCAGTTCCCAACAAGTCCCTCATCTTCATCTGAGACCACCTTAGCCTGGACTTCATTGTCCATATCACTATCAGCATTTTGGTCAAAGCTATTCAACAAGTCTCTAGGAAGTTCCAAACTTTCCCACATTTTCCTGTCTTCTTCTGCGCCCTCCAAACCATTCCAGCCTCTGCCAGTTACCCAAGTCCAAAGTCACTTCCACATTTTCAGGTATCCTTTTAGTGGCACCCCACTCTCTGTGGTACCAATTTACTCCATTAGTCTGTTCCCAGGCTTCTATGAAGAAAAGAGGTTTAATTGACTCACAGTTCCACATGGCTGGGGAGGCCTCAGGAAACATACAGTCATGGCAGAGGGGGAAGCAAACACGTCCTTCACATGATGGCAACACGGAGAAGTGCCGAGTAAAAGGGGGAAAAGCCCCTTATAAAACCATCAGATATCATGAGAACTCACTATCACAAGAACAGCATGAGGGTAAGCACCCTCATGATTAAATTACCTCCCACTGGGTCCCTTTCATGGCACTTGGGGATTATAGGAACTACAATTCAAGATAATATTTGGGTGGGGACACAGCCAAACCACATCAGGAGTCTTACTCTTACCATGTTAATTCTGGAACTAAGTGTTTCATCCATTTGCATGATAGAAAACACCAAAGCAACCTTCATAAATTCATTCACAGAACAAAAGAAAAAAAAAAAAAGATGGATCCACAATCTAATGCTTTGCCAACACAGTAGTACGCTATTTTTCTAAAGTAAACATAGAGTGCCTTTTTTTGTGCCAAGCATGGTGTTAACTCATTAAATACTATAAAATCCTCAAACATAGGAACTAAGACATTCCCGTTTTAAATATGAGGCAATAAAGGCTCAAATAGGTTAAGTGATTTGCCCCAGTAGAGCTTCTCCAATGTGATTCCAAAGCATATACAGTCCCCTGTATTCATCCACTCCCAGTATAAGCTTCCCCTGTATATACATGCTTTTAAGGCACATAAGGAAAGACAGAGACCAGTCTACAGATATCAGAATTAAGGCTCCTGATTTGATGCTGGTTATGAAAAGACCCAGGCAGGTGTGGAAAAGCAGAGCTGAACTAAAGAGTGCCTAGAAAACACAGACAGATTCACTCACTGCCTCAGCAACAGACTGGAAACCCAGGAGTTGTTAGTTCTTCTTAAAGCTTTGTTTGAGCACACATGCGACCCTGATCTTACTAGTGAACCATCCTGGCCTCAGTTGTCTCATCCATGACTTAGAAATGGAGATTTCAAATACTTGGAAACATAGCCAACTGACAGGAAATTTCAAGAGCCCAGACTCTCATACTTTATGTATAACAACACGTAGTTTTGTGTAGAGTGAAGTATGTGCTTGTGAAATAATAATATATTAGTCTTTGTCCCTGGTTCCTGGCACACAGCGTCTAAAACTCTTTTAATTTCCCAGGTGATAGGAGCGTCTTTTATTCTAATGAGGTGTCTTGGTGGGCTCCTGCATGGGGGCTGGTCACCAGAAAGACCAAGGCATGATTAGGAGCTTGGAACTTTCAGCCCCACTCCCAGCCTTTTCTCCAGAGAGGGAGGGAAGAGGGGCTAGAAATTGAGTTAGCGATTGTTCATACCTACATGACAAAGCCTCCATAAAAATTCCAAAAGTATACGGTTCTGGAGAGCTTCCAGGTTGGTGAGCAAGGACATACTGACATGCTGGGAGGGTGGCTGCACCCCAACTCCACAGAGACAGAAGCTCCTGTGCTCAAGATCTTTCTGAACCTTACCCCATGTATCCCTTCATCTGGATTTTCATTTACATTCTTGAAAATATCCTTTGCAATAAGTCAGTAACGTAAGTAAACTCTTTTCCTGGAGTCTATGAACCACTCTTGTGAATGGAACCTGAAAATGGGGTCATGCAAACCTCTGATTTTTACCAAGTCAGAGACAAGTTTTAGGTAACTTGAAAACTTACTACTTATCATCGGCTTCTGAAGTTGGGTAAGGGAAGTCTTGTGGGACTGAACCCTTAACCTGTGAGGTCTGCACTAACTCTGGTTAGTGTCAGACTGAATTGTGGGATACCTAGCTGTTGTCAGAGAATTGCTTGCTGTGGGAGAAACACCCACATACTTCTTCACAGAAGTGTTCTGTGTTGAGTGTTGAAAGTATACTAAGAAAAAAAAAAAAACACAGTTTTTGTTTTTTTTTTTTCTATTCAATGATCTATGCAGAAACATAGACCAAAGACCTAGAAATACTATTCCACTTTTAGGGAAAAAAAAGTAATTTACCAAGTTTTTCCTCTGCTAAAAAATGTCACCTTGATGGATATGGCTACATAGAACATTGAAGGAATGAAAAGTTCTGTCATTTTTAGGAGTAAACTTTTAGAAGTTCCTTTGTTTCCAAATGTAGTCAAAGTAATGTGGTTTTAATAAATATGAAGCTAATAAAATAGCATTATTTTGAGCTTATGAATTGTTAAGCTTATTTTTTGTAATGATTAATGATGAATCATTTTATAAAGCTTGGGTGATTCATCAACAGAGCAGCATGCCTTTAAAACAGGTGTTCTGGGAATTTCACAAACTCTGAATTACAAAGGTTTTTTATTCTCTGTAATTTGGGAATTTCCAAGTCAACTGCAAATAGGAATAGAGACAAAGTAGGAGGCATCTACTCTCAGCTCCCCACATTACTTCCATCTTCATAGGATCTTAATAAATTCAATAAATTCAACAATAACAAAATGTAAACTACAAGTAGAGTCCAATTTCAAAAGAGGTCTAGCAGCGTTATCTCAGAGAGATTGTGTAGCTTTCATAGCAGTATGTTTCTTTTAAGTGTTTTGTCCCTGCTGTGTTATCTTAAAGAATTAAAAAAAAAAAAAAAAAAAGACAGTAGCAAAAATGCTCCAGAGCTCAGATGTTTTCTAAAATGTGGACTGTTTCCCTGGAATTATTCTTTAGAAAGAAGGGTATAAACTTTATTTTAGATAGAGAATAAAAATGATGTCACAAAGATCAAGGAAGGGACGAGAAGTTGATAATTGCCTGCTGGATCTCACTCCTCTGAACTCATCAAAATGGAAAGATAGTGATCGTGATCTTACTTCAGTCTCGTGATAGTTTTAGTTTATTCAAAAAGAAAAGTTAAACATAAATGATCAACAATAAAGAAATGCTTACATTATGGTACACTTATATGATAGAATCTAGTGCAGCCATTATAATGAATATTTTAGAAGAATATTTAATAACAGTGAGAATGCTTATAATATAAATAAATAAAAATAGCATAATATACTGCAAGAAGAATATGAAGTCAATTTAAAATATACGACCAAAAAATGGATGGTAATGTTAACAATGTCTGGGCAGTGGTTGTATTTTGTCTTTTACACTTTTCTGTTTGTTTCAAATGCCCTTCAGTGATCATGTATTTGTTTTGCTATTAGAAAACAATAACAAACACTTTTTAAAAGCCTTAAAAACTTCTGCTTATTTTCAGACAAGCAACATAAATGTTGACTTATTTTTATCATTTTCTTTTATTTTTTGGGAGACAAAAGTTACTCTGACATAAAGCCAAGAGTGACATAATTTTACTTTTTATTTTCTCTCTCTCTCTCTCTCTTTTTTTCCTCTCTCTCTACATTTGACAAGGTTTATGACCTTTATCCGTAGGAGTTCTCTAAACCCAAGCTTGAGATCCACACATTTCACCTTATGTTTAGCTTTCCTCTGTAAAAAAATAAAAATAAAAATAAAATCGTGTTTGTAATTGTCAAATGTTGATGTCTGTATAAACATTGATTGATTGATTGATTGATTGATTGATTGATTGATTCACCCAACATTCTTTGATTGAGGAATACAGGCATATTAAAACCACAGTGGGGGATAATTTGGAGGAAAGAAAAACTAAAGGTGGAAAACCAATTAAGCAAGGAATCATGCAGACATAAAACAGTGTGGGTAGTTTGAGAATGTGAAGAAAGGAATAGGGTCAAGAGATATCCTGAGAGTAGAAAGAACAGAGTTTGAGGGCTCTTTGTGTGTAGCTGTGACTAATATGTACCAGATACCATGCTAATATGAGTTGTACAACAGTAAACAAAAGACACCTTCTCCTTATTCTGCAAATCTCCAACACAACCTCCCTTACTCCTCCTTGGTCTCAACTCATGGTCTTGCTTCTTATTTTCTTAGAAAACAGAAGCAATCAGAAGAGAACTACATCACAATTTCACCTCCAAATCTACTAACTTCCCTGCATCCTCTACTATACATTCTGTCTTTCCCCCTGTTAAAACGAAAGACCTGTCTACTGTTTCACATGTGTTCTGAATCCCATCTCATCACCTTATCAAGGACATCACTTGTGTAATTGTCCGCTACTCTGCATAATCAAGATTTCTCCCTCTAATGGGCCATTCTAAGCAGCATACAAATATTCTGTCCTTCTCTCGTCTTAAGCAAACATTCCCTTGAGCTTAACACTCACTCTAACCACCATCCCATTTTATCTTGCCAAAAGGTCAAAATTTTTTAAGAAAAAAAAGAACATCAAGAAAGTTATCTATGTTTATGCCTACACTTCTTCTCTTTCGATTCTTTTCAGTGTTAAAAGAAAATCTTTAGCTAGGTTAAATTTAACAGAGTTTAACTGAGCAAAGAATGGTTCATGAATTGGACAGCCTCCTGAGCCAGAGTAGGCAGAGAGAAACTCCAGGGTAACCACATAGTGAAAGAAGATTTATAGACAGTAAAAGAAAAGTGACGTACAGAAAACAGAAGTGTGGTACACAAACAGCCAGATCGGTTATAGCCTGGCATTTGCCTTATCTGAACACAGTTTGAACAGTTGCCCCCCTTTGATTGGCCAAATCTCAGTGATTGGCACAAGAGTAGGTTATAATCTATTTACACCTCCATTTAAATTATAGTGTGCTATGTACAATGAAACCTTTAGGCCAACTTAGAATATGTCAGGAGGCCGATTTAGGCTAAACTTGATTTAACACTAAAAATCAATTAGCCATTTGCCCAGATAATTCTACCAAAATTGTTCTTGTAATTGTCTTCAGTGGCCCCCAGGTTGCAAGGCCCAAAGGCAGGGCCAGTTTCATGGTGTTCATGTAACCTACACAGTCATATAGGGCCCTATACGTACAAGAGCCTCATGCTTGGTTTAATGCTCTGTTGTTGCCATCCTGAAATTCTTAATAACTTTTGAACAAAGAGTCCCACATTTTCATTTTTTCACTGGACCCAGCAAATTATACAGCTGGTTCTACCCAAAGATCA
Source organism: Chlorocebus sabaeus (assembly GCF_047675955.1). Lineage (NCBI taxonomy): Eukaryota > Metazoa > Chordata > Mammalia > Primates > Cercopithecidae > Chlorocebus > Chlorocebus sabaeus. Next base: position 55,449,599 of record NC_132933.1, read on the forward strand.
TTTCTGAATTCTCATTTCACTAGACTTAGCAACATTTGGCTCACTTGATAAGACACTCTTGAAACCTTTTCTTCACATGGCTTCATAAACACCATGCTCTTGGTTTTCCTTCTATCTTACTGGCTTTTCTTACTTGGTTAATCTTTGTCTTCCTGACCTCTAAAATGTTGAGCACTTCAAAGCTCAGATCTCAGCATTCTTGTCTACTCTACATTCCTTCTCTGGATGATTATATTTAGTTTCATGACATTAAATAGCACTTAAATATTAATGTCCCCCACTCAAATTTGTACCTTCAGGTCAGAACTCTCTCCTGAACGCTAACCTTCTGTAAGCAATTGCCTACTCAATATCTCTACTTAGATGTTCAATAGGTAAGGTAATTATACATCTCAATGTGTCTGGAATAGTCCCAATTTATAATTATTGTTTATGAAATAGTGCTCTTTTTCACACTCAAAACTATAATGGTTTGTACAACAAATTATATGCTCACCCTACCAGTAGATATCAGAAATTGAACATGACATGTTCAAAAATGAACTCTTGCTGTTCTTTTTTAAGTTTCCTATACTCTTCTTCATCTTAGTAAAGGACATCACTATTCATGTAATTTCTCAGAACCAGAGGTGGACTTACTGTGTAGCTAATAAAAAGTTTGTGGCTGCTTATTTTTATGGGCCCTTACAATACTGTAAATGTGGGTCTTATCAATATATTCACATAGTCATATAGGTTTGCAAAATTTATTAAGACACAAATTATTCTTATGTTGAAAAGCAGACTTGAAAGTATTATTTGGGAAGTATTTTAGTCAGTGTTCTCCAGAGAATCAGAACCAATAAGATATATAGAGATATATATGAGGAGATTTATTATGGAAATGAACTCACACAATTATAGAGATCAATAAGTCTCATGATATGCCCTCTGCAAGTTAGAAAACCAGGAGAACCAGTGGTGTGTAATGCAGTTTTGAATCCAAAGGCCTGAGAACCTGGGGAGCTGACAGAGTAACTCCCAGTCTGAGGCTGGAGGAGTGTCATCCACATAATTCCTGAAGTTCAAAGATCTAAGAACCAGAAGTTCTGATATCTGAAGGCAGAGAAAAATGAATGTTCAAGCTCAAGAAGAGAGAGAGAAAATTCATCCTTCCACTGTTGCTTTGTTCTATTTAGGCCCTCAATGGATAGGATGATGTCCACCCACATTGGTGAGGGCAGACCTTCTTTACAGAGTCTATTGATCCAAATGCTAATCTCCTCAAGAAACACCCTCACAGACACAGTGAGAAATAATGTTTTAGTGGCTATCTGGGCATCCCATAGCCCAGTCAAGTTGACACATAAAATTAACCATCACAGAAAGTTTCAGTAAAACGAGTGAAAATTTACAGACTTCTGATTTGGCTGAATATGAAATATACTTCTTTTGTCATTTTTAAGTATATTTATGAAAGCACAGAGAAAATTCAGATAAAAAATTAATGAAACATGAAGCAAAAGTGATAAAGATGAGTGATGAAATCAATAAAAATTATTCTGACGTTGAGAAATGAAACATTTTTTCCAGATTATGCCAAAAGCAGTAATTCATTAAGAAGAGATAAATTTTGAATAGAAGTAATGAATAGGTTTTTGGATTGTTTAAGAATCCAAATAGTGAAGAGAAGTGAATCACATGAATAAATTGGAAAAAGATTCAAATTTCTTGCTGATTTGGCACAAAGTACTGTCATTGATGCAGATAATATAAAACTCAATAATGCCACTACAACAAGCACATTGACTCAAGACTCGTTAATGAGTATCATCTATTCAAATAGTATTTAATATTAGTCACTGTATAAAAAAATTTTGAAGTACTCTGAACTCATACTTCACATAAATTAAATAAATTTGATCGGTTTCCCAAATTCAACAAAAATCCTGAAACTGAACACATTACCAATAACATGTTGTGAAGCTGAAAAAAAAGTGCGAAAACGAGCAGTAATAAAAAATTGATTAACCATGCGAGAAAGAATATTGACTTTTTTCCAAAGAATATGCAGACAAAAACTATAGAAAAAAAGATAGGATAGTGGTATACTAGGCAGTTAATTAATAAAAGTATTATGTTCTTAGATTTATAACAGCTTTTTAAAAAATAAATGATTTATTTTGATATCATGTGTCATTCTGTAACAGTTGTCTATCACAAATTACTTTCATGGACCCACCTAAGGTTTCATGTTGTATAACAAATTACCCTAAAATTTAGTGGTTTAACTTAATAAAACAGGTATTATTTTATGGTATCTGTGGATCAAGAATTTCAAAGAATCTTAAATTGGTAGTTTTCATTCAGAGTCTCTTACGAGGCCGCAATTAAGATGTTGGCTGGGGCTGCAGTTATCTGAAGACCTGACTGAAGCTAGAGGATCCGCTCCCACAATGACTCATTCACATGACTGGCAAATTATGCTGGCTATTGGTAGGAGATCTTTATTTCTCCCCACGTGGAGCACTCAATAGGGTTATTTATAGCATGACAGCTGACTTCCCCAAGAGTGAGAGATGCCAAAAATAGCAAGGTAAAAGTCACAATGTCTTTTATAATTTAACCTCAGCAGTCACATACTGTCATTTCTGCATCATTGTACTGGTTACACAGACCAGTCCTATTCAGGGTGTGAAGGGACTACACTAGAGCATAAATACCAGGACAGAAGAATCACTAAAGATCAGTTTGGAGACCTGCTAACACAGTCCTCCCTTTGGCCACCACAGATTTATGCCCCTCCCATATGAAAAATACACTCACTCTCTCCCAAGTCCCAAAAAGTTTAGTATCATTCCAACATTAGCTCAGAGCCTGGAATCACCTCATCTAAATCATGCCCTGGCGTAGATGAGGCTCCTCTATTACAGTTTCTTAAGTACAGACCCTCATAAACAGTTTTTCTTGCTCCAAAGACCTGTCAACTAAAGAGAAAACCTACCTGCCGGTATTAGTCCATTTTCACACTGCTATAAAGAATATTGCCCGAGACTGGGTAATTATAAAGGAAAGAGGTTTAATTGACTCACAGTTCCACAAGAAGCATGACTAGCGGGCCTCAGGAAACTTACAATCACGGTGGAAGGGGCGAAAGGCAAGCAAACACCTTCTTAAGGCAGAAGGAGAGAGCTGGAGAGAGCCAGAGAGAGCAAGGAGGGGAGATGCCACTTATCAAACAACCAGATCTCACGAGAACTCCCTCACTATCACGAGAACAGCATGAGGGAAACCGCCTCCGTGACCAATCACCTCCCACCAAGTCCCTCCCTCGACATGTGGGGATTATAATTTGAGATGAGATTTGGGTGGAGACACAGAGTCAAACCATATTACTGCACTCCACACATTCAATAGACACTCTTGCTTAAGAGGGAGGAAAACAGGAGGCACACTGGTCCAAAGAAATTCTGAAATGTAGCTGGGCAAATGCTGGAAGTTCCTTTATTAGGCTTTGGTGCTACTCCTGCCCAGAAATTATTTGGCACGTCCCTTGGCTCTGCCTCCTGTGCTCTTGGTTCTACCCTGAGTCCATGTTTTCAGTTGCACAGTTTTCTCAACTTGCTTCCCTGTCTGTAGAAGTTTTAGGGTTCAAAGTCCTCTTTTCATTTTGCAGCTTTCTGTCCCTTTAAATGCAAGCTAGCAGTGTTTCTTTCAAGTAATTATTTTTAAAACTTTCCATATATCCTATGAATATTTTGGGGGGTTCACTCCATGATACAAAATCTCCTCAAGATAAGCATTTTTCTACCCTGAGCTTCTACTGAGACTCTCGAGGGACAACAATCTTAAACTTCTTGAAAGGCTTATTGTTTAACTAAATGGATCTCTGAGGCACTATTTTGCATTTTTTTTAAGGTCTTAACAAAGACTTTTACAGACATTCTGAGCTTCTTCTTTGTACTCTGTTTTTCTGTGACCTGGATTTGATACTTGCCCCAAAGCAATTTCTTAATTTCAATAATGTCTGCCATCTGGAGAGGCTGGAAATTTCAAAACCAGCAAGCCTGGCTCCATTTTGTTTTACAGTCCTTCCTGAAGCTTACCACTCTTTTCTCACATTTTGTTGTAAACAGCAAGAAGAAACCTGGAGACCCGCCCCCCCAACATTCTGCCTGAAAATCTCCATAACTGGAACTTGCAGTTCTTCAGGTACTATATTTTCTACTTTCCTCATTACATAGGTGACAGTGTTGCTACACTTTCAACACTTGTATAACAAGAATCCCCTTTCTTACAGGTTTCAATAACGTTTTCCTACTTTCTTTTAAGACCTCATCTTCAGCTTCCTTAATGTCCATCAAGATTCTGCTAAGTCTCTTTCACGTTCCTTACATTTTTACTAACATCTCCTCAAAATCCTTCCAGCTTCTTCTCACTACTAGTTCCAAATCTTCTCTATATTTTAAGTTTTTATTATGGTAGCACTCCATTCCTGGCACCAAAAATTTTTACTAGATATGTTTTCTTGCATTACAAAACATTGATCCAAAATGTAATGTCTTAAAATATAAACATTTACTATTGCACGCAGTTTTTGTGGGTCGGCAATGCAGGGATGATTTAGCTAGGTGGTTTTGGCTCAGGATCTCTCATGGCATTGCAGTCAAGATATTGCAGGATGCAGTCAAGATCATTAGGGGCCATCTGGAAGGTAGGCCACCACACATTCAAAAGAAATATTGACTTTCATACCTTATTTTTATATGTAATTTTGTGTTCACAACTTGCATAATTTTCAGTTTCCACCACACCTGCATTTCCTCAAACTCAGACCAAAACTCTTGACTTCTCTCCTTGTGTCACACTCCACAGCTGATCTGTTAGTACATCCTACTAGGACTACCTTCAAACTATATCTCCAATACAGTCACATGTCACAACCTCCACTGTTACCACATTCCAAATCGTAATCCTTTCTCACTGATATTATTATTTTTTCTTCTTTTGAGATGGAGTTTCACTCTTGTTGCCCAGGCTGGAGTGCATGGCGTGATCTCAGCATACTGCAACCTCCGCCTCCCAGGTTCAAGACATTCTCCTGCCTCAGCCTCCCAAGTAGCTGGGATTACAGGCACCTGCTAGCAGGTCCAACTACTTTTTGTATTTTTTAGTAGAGATGGGGTTTCACCATGTTGGCTATGCTGGTCTCAAACTCCTGACCTCAGGTGATCCACCTGCCTTGGCCTCTCGAAGTGCTGGGATTACAGGCGTGAGCCACCGCACCCAGCCCTCACTGACATAATTGTGATATAATTGATCTTTCTGCTTCTACCTTCGTCCTCCTTCAATCTGTTAGCAACATAGTAGACAAAGTGATTACTTAAAAGTCATATTTTGTTTACTACTTTGCTCAAACCTTCCAATGACTTTCAATCTCACCCCAAGCAAAATCCAAACTCCTCGTATGTTCTATAAAGCCCTACATGATTTGGCCTCAGCTTAACTCTCTGGCCACTGACCTACCTCTCTTCTCCCACTTACTGTGCTCCAGCTACAATGGCTTCCATGCTGTTTCTACCTCAAAAACTTTGGATTTGCAGTTCCTCAGCCTATTGGTCTTTCCCCAGACACACTTCTTTTTTAATAACACATCATATATTTTTCTCTTTGATATGATTTGGCTGTGTCCTCACCCAAATCTCATCTTGAATTTTTGCTCCCATAATTCCCACGTGTTGTGGGAGGGACCTGGTGGGAGATAACTGAATCATGGGGGCAGTTTCCCGCATACTGTTCTTGTGGGAGTGAATAAGTCTCATGAGATCTAATGATTTTCTAAGAAGAAACCCCTTTCACTTGGCTCTCATTCTCTTTTGTTTGCTGCCATGTAAGACGTGCCTTTTGCCTTCTGCCCTGATTGTGAGGCCTCCCCAGCCATGTGGAACTGTGAGTCCATTAAACCTCTTTTTCTTTATAAACTACCCAGTCTCAGGTATGTCTTTATCAGCAGTGTGAAAATGGACTAATACACTCTTTTTAACAATTTTTGTTTATTGCCTCTCACCCTCCACTAAAATGTAAGCTCTCTGGGGGCAGAAATTTTGTCTTCTTCATGGTGGTATTCTTAGCATACAGAACAAGGCCCAACACAAGATAAATATGTAATACATATTTACTGAATGAATGAGTAGATTAATAAATAAATGAACAAATGAATTTTTGGATGGGTCAAATTAGGGCTGGGATTGTACAATGTTACTGCAGTCAAGGGGAAAAAGAATATGAAAAACAATGATATTTTCATCTGTGTTAAATGCTCTAGAAAGGTAAAAGATGTGTCCTGAAAAATTATAGGGAAAGAAAAGGTCAAATTTGATGATTAAAAGAGTATTTGATAGAGTAATTGTAATGTAGTTGTAGAAGCAAAAATCATTGCCAGAAGGTAATGAGGGAGGTAGGAAAGCATAGAGGCTATGTGTATTCTTTTGCAAAAGAGAATAATGAAAGAAAAGGGGGAATCAAGAAGGACATAAGGGAGGGAAGGAGAGAGAGAGGGAGAGAGAGAAAAAAAATAGCACATCTATCCCAGTGCAGTGTTTAAGAGCTTAAGAGTCTTTAGAGATAGTTATGGATTCAAATTCCAGCTCCACCATTAAATACTTGCATGATTTTGGGTAAGTTGCTTAAGCTCAGGAGCTGCAGTTGGCTCTGTCAATTGGGAATAATAATATTACTTACCTCATAAGGTTGATGTGAGGGTAAAATGAAATAACTCATGTAAAGAGTTTGAGTTAGGAACAGTTGCTTGGAACATAGTGAAAGTTCAGTAAGTTCTAGCTTAAGAATAAGCACATTAAAAGAAGTCACAAAATTAAGAAAGGGTATTTTGGTGTTTTATTGTTTTTTAGCATATAAGAAGACTTGATCATGCTTAAAAGCTAAGCAGAATAAGCTAGTGGAGGGAAGAGACTGAAGATGTAGGAAATGTGGACGTGAAATGGAAGTAGACAAATTTCCATAGTCCTGGAAAGAGTGGAATTGAATGAGATGGGCTTCTTTCTTGCATTGAAGTAGGTAAGAAGGACAATTGAATGGATGACATTGAGAAATTTCAGAGACAAGGGAGAGCTTACTTTTATTTAATAAAACAGAAGGAATCAAGGCATCTGCTGAGAGGATGAAGATGTGGGATTCAAAGTTGTACAATGCACTGCCTCTTTCTTTCAACTTTGCCTTTGCTTCAAAGACTCAAACATTATTTCTGCTCAAATTTATCCCCTTATTCAGTGTTTTTCACAGTCTTCAGCACAATCAGATACTGTTTTATGCCTGTCTTTTCAAATAAGAAAACACTGAAAGCGCCTTTTTAAAAGATGATGCTCATAACCTGGTAGATTGGTTTGTTTGCTTTTTAAAAAACTCTCAAAAAAAAAATGTGAATTGCTCAGGATGCATCTTGAAAATAATTTTACAGTTTTTGTATCTTTCATACTAGGTTGTTGATAAATATCTCATAAATGGGTAAGTTATTGGGCATTGGACTGTATCAATTATCAATGATGGTTGTATAGAAAACATTTTCTGTTTCTCAGATTGCTAACAGCTAGTCTACCTAGTGTTCTGTTTTTGTTTGTTGTTTGTTTAGGGAAAGGCGTTTCCTCTGGATTGAGATTGGGGGAGGAACAAGATCAGAGAATACAGGGTAGGCTGCTCAAATCTTCTATAGTAGGGTAGTCAGGCCGAAATAATCACGTTGAATAGAGCTGGCAATCTACCACTGCGGCAGCGAAGGGTGATTAAAAAAAATAACTTAACAACACTTTGTGCTTCCTCATAACATTACTTCACTCCAAGGTTGACTAGCTCTGTCTGTAGCTTTGAATAAACTGTGGGAGGTAAGAGAGGGTGAAAGGGAGAAATGGCGGGTCAGCCCTTACGCTTGAAAATGTTTTTTGGTCTGATAAATGCAATCATCATCAACAACAAGAAACATTTGTTGAGTACTTAGTACTTTGAGAGGAGTTCTAAGGTCAGAGGAATGATTTTAAATGTCACTGCTTCATGCTGGGAGATTTATCAAGAGAAAAAGAAGACATCAGTTAAAAACTACTTGGACAGCTTTTTAAAAGACAACTGGGTTATCTAAATCATTCCCTTACGTGTCTTCCGAATTCTAAAAAGACATGAAAATGTTATTAATTAAATGTGGAATATGTAATGTATTTTTTCATACCTTTGATTGAGATAGGATAGTGACAGCTGCATTTTTTACATGTTAAATACGTGTTTTAGAAAACATTTGTAGGACAAAAATATTTATTATATATCATTGCTTAAAGCTATCATTTTTTCACTACTGAATCCTTAGTGAAGTTATTGAACCCAATAATAATTGTTTCTACAAAAAATTTAATTCAGTTTATGATGGTTTTCAGGAACACTGTGCAGCAAATAATAAGGGTCACATAGATTTTGTTTCTATTTTGAAATTTAATCTGTCCTTTAAACACACACCTTAATGTTATTTACCAGCCCGAGTGTCTTGATTGGAATCAGCTGAAGAATGATGTCCTCCCCACAGGCAAAGTGAAGATTCAAATCCTAGCAAAATACAGACTTGTTAAAGATTCAGGTACTTAACACTTATTTTGGAAACGTGTTGCAGAGAGAATCTCAGGGAGAGAGGCGTGATGCAGGAAAGGGGAAAAAAAGGCTACAAGGTAGGTTATGCCAAAGAAATGTCTCTTTAGAAGGAGGGGCACTTTAGGGTGTTCCAGAATGACTATTAAACCTTGAAGAAGCTGTAGGGTGTTCCAGAATGACTATTAAACCTTGAAGAAGCTGTTGGCCCTTCTAAATTTCAACAGAGTGATGAGAAAGCAAGTAATAATAAATTGGAGTCATAGTACTTAGAGTGGCTTAAGAAGCACCGCTGAGAATGCTCTATAAGGTGAAGTGGACCCGAGTATGCATGTTACAAGGTAACTTGAAAATACAGTATTCAACTTGTATTTCAGGTTTGCTTCCTTTTTCTTGGCTTTGTATTTAGTAGTGTTTAATTTATTTATTTATTTGGGGTTCATAAAGTGAATAAAAGAGAACCAGCATGACGAATTCACCAAAAGTTTCAGGGAAAAGAAATATTGGTCAGGCGTACAAATTGGTACAATATTTCTGAAGGGAATCTGCTGTTGAATTTTCAAGGAGCTTAAAAATGTGTGTAGCCTTTGACTCAGTAATTCCACTTCAAGGAATTCATATCGAGGAAATAATTGAATGTGCATAAGATTTTATACACAAGATTAGAGAAGACTACCAGCTTTCTCCTTCCGTCCCTCCCTTCCACTCTAGATGATAAAGAACATACAGAAAATCATTATCATTATAGTAAAAAGCACCTATAATTCTACCACCCTGAGATGCAGTCACTCCAATAACACTCTTCTTGGTGTTATTTTCTTCAAAGTGCTTTAGTTTTCTATTTGAGACCATAACAAATTACCACAAATTTAGTAACTTGGAACAACACAAATTGATTATCTTACAGTCATGTAGGTCCAAAGTCTGACAGAGGGCTTACTGGGCTAAAATCAAGGTGTTGACATAGCTGCATTCCTTTCTGGAAGTTCTAGGAGAGAATTCATTTCCTTGTCTTTTTAAGCATTCCTTGGCTAATAGTCTCTTTTCTCTATTTTCAAAGCCAGCAATGCTGCAACTCTCCGTGACTTTCTTCAATAGAAGCATCTCCCTCTGACCACAGCCAGGTAAGATTCTCGACTTGCAAGGACCAGTGTAATTAGATTGAACCCACTGAGATAAGCCAGGAGAATTTCCTCATCTCAAGATCCTTAAACACAATCATATCTGCAAAGTTCCTTCTGCCATGTAAGGTAATATATTCACAGGCTTTGGGAATCAGGGCATGGACATCTTTGGGAAGGGGGTCATTATTCTGCCCACCACACAAATGTTTTCATGTATATTCAAAAAATGTATCTTTTCTAAAATTGATACTGCATTATAAACAACTTTGTGTCTTGCTTTTATTCTACTTACATTTTAAGAGTTTCTCGTCATTGTCTTTTGAAAACCCTTTTTAATACTACATAATATTTAACTTTAGGGCTCTACTGTAATTTAACCATTTTTCTACTGTTGGACCTGTAGGTTATTTTCAATATTTTAAAAATCTAATTCAGCACTGTTTACACAGAATGTCTTCTGCATAAATCTTTGTGAATAATTCTAATTAATCTTAGGATAAATTCTTAGAAGTGGAATTATCCAGTGAACTGTTTTAGGGGGATATTGCTTGAGATAATCACATCCATTCTTTCAATAAGTATTTGATGAATGCCTGATAATTTTACTTGTGTATGTTTTCTTTTCATCCTCACTGATACTACTTGAGTTCATGTCACCATCATCTCTGGTCAGAATAATTATAATGTCTTCAAAACAAATTTCTCTGTCTCTACTTTGCCCCACTCCACTCCGTCCTCCAGAAAACTACTATAGTGATCCTTCTGAAATATAGTATGACCTTGTCACTCTGTCCCCACCCTATCCCCACCATGTTAACTATTAAATGGTTACAGGATTAACTCCAAGGTACTTAGATTGACATGAAACTTTTATATTTTGTTTCCTCCTATTTATCTGCTTTCATATCCTTCCCTCCATCCCTCCATCCCTCCCTCCCTCCCTCCCTCCCTTCCTTCCTTCCTTCCTTTCCTCCCTCCCTCCCTCCTTCCTTCCTTCCTTCCTGCTTTCCTTCCTCACAATTCATGCTCCTAGCAAACTTGTTGTTTCTTGCATTTATGCCTTGCTCATGCTATCATCTTTGTTTGGCATGTCCTACTTTACCTAACTAACTCCTTTATGATCTTTTGAGACTTAGTTCAGATATAACTTCCTCCAGAAAGGCTGACCAGTCATTGTTCTTTAACCATCCCTCATTTTCTGAACCTCTCTAGGCTCCCTTATATTCTCTGCACATCCCTATCACTGCACTTAGTAAATTTTCTCTGGTGATATGTCACTCAATAATAATAAAAGGTTTAATCCACCAGGAAAATATAGTAAGTCTAAAACTGCATAGTCTAGTAACATGGAATCAAAATATATAAAGCAAACATTGTCATTTATCATTATGAAGTGGTCCTCTTTATCTTAAGTAATGCTTTCCTGCCTATACTGGCTTTCAGTTGTTTACTATGGCATTATTATTTCTTTTAAACTGTCAATGTTTATTTATATTTATCCAGGTTTTACTAACATCCTGGCTCTTTATTCCTTTCATCCACTCTGACCTGACATCTAGGATCACCTTTCTTCTACACAAAAGTACATGCTTTAACATTACCTTTACTGCAGCTCTCTTTGTGACAAACTCTCTGAGATTTTCATTTATCTCAGGCTGTTTTTTATATTGCCTTCATTCTTAAAGGATATTTCTTTTTAGCCAGATATAGAATTCTATAATTGACAGTTACATTTTTTATCTCATAAAATACTTTATTACACAGACTCCTGTCTTCCATTGTTGCCTTTGAGTATTCAGACGTCGACATATCTGTTGTTCCTTGAAAGTACCATATCCTTGCTCTGATTAATGACTGGTTTTGGTATTCCACAGTTTTATCATGTGTCTAGGCATGGATTTATTTTCATTTATCCCATTTGGGATTTGTTTGGATGCTTCAATCTGTGGTTTGATGTCTTTAGTTAATTCTCAACAATTCTCTGTTAAGGTCTCCCCTAATATTCCCTCTGTCTTCCTTTTTTCTCTGGGACTTCAGTTAAACATATAATAGAGTTTTCCACTCTACCCTCTATGTTTTTACCTCTCCCCACCACACCATTTTTGGTCTCTCCATGAAGTTTTACATATAGTTTTCTCTTTTCAGTTATAAGATAATCTGTCCATCAAGCTCCTAAGTTCAGGTATCTTATTTTTCATTTGCATAATTTCTCTTTCTTTCTTTCTCAAATCTGTCTCAGACAAACATTGAAGCACAGTCAATCTACTCATAAGTTTTTAATTAACTTTGCATCGAAACATCACATACATACATAAGAGTGCAGAGATTATAAATGTACAGCCTGACGAATTCTCATAAACTCAACCCACTTAGGTAATCAGTTTTCAGTCCAAGACACAGAACATAACCAGTACCCTAGAAGCCCCCCTCATGACACTCTCTAGTCATTACCACCAAGATAATCACTATTCTGACTTCTAGCATCATAAATTAGTTTTGACTGTTTTGTGCTTTGCGTAAATGAAATTATACAGAATGTATGCATTTGTGTTTCTTTCACACAACACTATATTTATAAGTTTCATCCATATTGTTTTATATAATTGTAGATTGTTCTTTGAATACTGCTATATAGTATTAAATTGTGTGAGTATGCCACAATTTATTTGTGCATTCTACATTGAGTTAGGAAGTTTACATTTGGGGCCTGGTGAGCCGCCAATAGGGGAGGCATATTGGTAGCTTAATCAGATACTGCCAAACCATTCCCTAAAGTGATTGTACCCATTTCACTCCCACCAGCAATGGGTGGGAGTACTATTTGCTTCATGTCTTTGTCGATACTTGTTATTTTCTTGCTGAACATCATTGATCATCAGAGAAATGCAAATCAAATCTACAATGGGATGTCATCTCACCCTAGTTAAAATGGCTTATATCCAAAAGAGAGGCAATAACAAATGCTGATGAAGATATGGAGAAAGGGGAATCCTCAAGAACTTCTCATGGGAATGCAAATTAGAATGGAAATGTAACTTAGTACAACCAGAATGGAGAGCACTTTGGAGGTTCCTCAAAAACCTGAAAATAGACGTACGATAAAATCCATCAATCCCACTGCTTGATATATATCCAAAAGAAAGGAAAGCAATATATTAAAAAGATGTCTGTACTCCTATATTTGTTGCAGCAGTGTTTACAAAGGAGAAGATTTGGAAGCAACCTAAGCGTCCATCAACAGATGAATGGATAAAGAAAATATGGTGCTTCCAAAAGCAATGGCAACAAAAGCCAAAATAGACAAATGGGATCTGATTAAACTAAAGAGCTTCTGCACAGCAAAAGAAACTATCATCAGAGTGAACAGGCAACCTAAAGAATGGGAGAGAAATTTTGCAATCTATCCATCTGACAAAGGGCTAATATTCAGAATCTACAAAGCACTTAAATAGGTTTACAAGAAATAAAAACCCCATCAAAAAGTGGGCAAAATATATGAACAGACACTTCTCAAAAAAACACATTTATGCGGCCAACAAACATATAAAAAAAAGCTCATAATCACTGGTCATTAGAGAAATGCAACTCAAAACCACAGTGAAATACCATCTCATGCCAGTTAGAATGGCGATCATTAAAAAGTCAGGAAACAATGGATGCTGGAGAGGATGTGGAGAAATAGGAATGCTTTTATACTGTTGGTGGGAGTGTAAATTCGTTCAACCATTGTGGAAGACAGTGTGGCAATTTATCAAGGATCTAGAACTAGAAATACCATTTGACTCAGCAATCCCATTACTGAGTATATACACAAAGGATTATAAATCATTCTACTGTAAAGACACATGCACACATATGTTTATTGCAGCACTGTTCACAATAGCAAAGACTTGGAACCAACCCAAATGCCCATCAATGACACATTGGATAAAGAAAATGTGGTACATATACACCATGGAATACTATGCAGCCATTAAAAAGGATGAGTTTATGTCCTTTGCAGGGACATGGATGATCCTGGAAATCATCATTCTCAGCAAACTAACACAAGAACAGAAAACCAAACACTGCCATGTTCTCACTCATAAGTGGGAGTTGAACAATGAGAACACATGGACACAGGGAGGGGAACATCACACATGGGGGCTTGTAGGGGCGTGGGGGCTAGGGGAGGGATAGCATTAGGAGAAATACGTAATGTAGATGATGGGTTGATGGGTACAGCAAATCACCATGGCACGTGTATACCTATGTAACAAACCTGCAGGTTCTGCACATGTACCTCAAAACTTAAAGTATAATAAAAAAAAAAAATTAAAAAAGAAAGTATGGTGCTTATGTACAATGGAGTACTATTCAGCCATAAAGAAGAATGAGATCCTGTCATTTGCAACAGCATGGATGGAACCGGAGATCATTATGTTAACTGAATAAGCCAGGCACAGAAAGACAAACATCATATGTTCTCACCTGTTTGTTGAATAGAGACAGGAGAGTAGAAGGGTGGTTACCAAAGGCTGAGAAAGGTAGTGGCAGGCTGCAGTGGGAGGTGGGGATGGTTAATGTGTACCAAAAAATAGTTAGGAATAATGAATAAGACACACTATTTGATCACACAACAGGGTAACTATAGTCAATAATGTACATTTGTAACTAGAAGAGTGTAATTGGATTGCTTATAACACAAAGGTTAAATGGTTGAGGTAATAGATACCCCATTTACCCTGATATGATTATTATACATTGCATGCTTTATAAAAATATTCTCATATACCCCATAAATATATACACCTACTATGTGCCCACAAAAATTAAAAATAAAATAAATAAAAATGAGAAAAAAATACTTGTTATTTTTTATTTCATTTTAGATACTCTGGTGGGTGAGCTCATAAGTTTTTATATATACTATCCTAATGTAGTTCTATAGTCACAACTATAAATTTTCTCACTTTATTAAATGGTTATTTAGAAAGGTATTGGTTATGTCCCTTTCTTTAAATTGTTAAACTTTAGTTTGATCACATTATGATGAAATATTATGATCTTTACAGTCCTTGCTTTTTGGAACTTATTTTCTTTTAGGATCTAATATGTAATCAATTTTGAAAATGTAAAATGGATATTTGAAAGCAATGCATAGCCTCTGTACTGTTTTAAGTTTGTTATGGCACTCTGATTAATATTTAAATAATTTATTGTTTCTTCTACTTAATCTAAGCTAGAAAAGGCAGATTAAAACTTTCCACTTCAGTTGTGTTTCTCTCATTTTCTTCAAGAGAGCTCAGGCAGTGGTTCTCAAATTTTACCATGCATAAGAATCAAGTAGAATACTTGTTAAAATGCAAATTTCCAAGCTCTAGAATATATCTGATGTGATGCCAGGAGTTTGCGTTTTTAGTAAACACCTCAGGTAATTCTGATGTCAGATTTATCTTTCAGATAACACTGGTGTAGTATCTTACAGATTCTTCAGTCAGAAAGGCCCTTGTTCAAATTCCAGTAATGTCTTTAACAGTAAGAACCTTGAACAAGTTATTTAATCTCTTTCTGTTTAGTTGTTTTATCTGTAATACGAGTATAATAACCAGGTCTACCACATAATATTATTCTGAACATTAAGCAATACATATGATACTACTTAATTACTTAGTAGCATTACCTGGCCACATTGTTCATTATTATGTAAAGGCCATGCCTCTTATTTTCACTGACCATATGCAATTTTACCAATATAATATGATACTGCCTCACTTACTGAATTCTACTTTATTTTCAATGACCACAATTTTTATTGTACCTTGTTAAATTTTTGCCTATTTTTAACTTTCACTTTATTTTAAATGTCTCTCATAAGTTGCAAATAGTTGTGTCTTTCTTTTGTAAATTAAGTCTGAAACTATTTAATATTTTCTTGCTGTTTGATTTGTTTTATGTACTATCTTTTTCTTTGCTTTCTGTTTATCTACTTGGGGAAAAAAATAGCCATGTTTTTAATTTACTCTTGGGTTTAAAAACTTGTACCTTCTTTTGTCTTCTCAAAGTCAAGTATGAAAGAGTATTCCTGGGTCTCTCCTCTCCCCCTACACTGTCCCTAGTGTAACTGGAGTAATGTTTAATATACCTACATGTTCGTAGGACTTATTTTTATGCTTTCAATTATAAAAATTTCACCAGGAAATGTCTGGTCCTACTTGCCTCATTT
Source organism: Chlorocebus sabaeus (assembly GCF_047675955.1). Lineage (NCBI taxonomy): Eukaryota > Metazoa > Chordata > Mammalia > Primates > Cercopithecidae > Chlorocebus > Chlorocebus sabaeus. The sequence goes on from NC_132933.1 coordinate 55,465,550, forward strand.
ATTTTGCATCATATTGACCCTGTTCAGCTCAAAGTTTTCTTCTAAACTTTGGTTTTTGCTTTTACTTGATCTGTTCTTCATGTGATTGGAAAGTTCCAGTCTCTTAGATCTTTTCTCCATATCTTATTACATTTCTTTCATTCTGGAATAATTCTTTATAAAGTCTTTTAGGACTTGACTCTGACACCTAAACATGGAACAACACGAAGCCCTCCAATGTTATTTTCATATCTTTTACTGTATTCAAAAACATTTGCTTGGCCCTAACATCTCTGATGTGGAATTGATGTAGATAAAATGGAGCTAGTTAAACCACAAGAATATGCGGTGATAAATATATAGGGCTTAAACAGACTGAGCTACGGTGTTTATAAGAATAAAGTTCTAAGTATCATCAGCATGCCTTTTCTTTTTATCTTTTGCTGTCTGTCTGTTTGGGAGAAGAACTCTTTCTGTATGGATGCCCTGAGACTAGTGTATGTTGCCAGGAGCAACAAGGCCTACAAGACTTTGCCTCTGCATACCTCTCCAGCCTCATCTTGTTCCACTCAATAGTCGTATTACATATAGTTATATAGATAGAATTTCTTTCACCTTATGAAATATGCCATCAGTTAGGATATTTTTGACTTTAGGTAACAGACAAACCTCCCTCAAATTAGTTCAAATAACAAGGAAACTTATTAACTCAAAACTGAAGGTTCAATAGTATGACAGGCTCTGGGTATGATAGAAATCAGTAGTCACGCAAATATTATTATGAAAAACCTCAGTTTCCTCCAGCTTTGTGCTAAGCTCTCCACAGTTTGGTTGCATGTTAAAGCTGGTTAGCCTCTATGTAGCAAGATGATTGGGAATGGAAATAAGGGATACAAGCTTTTTTTGATCATATCCAGGAGGACTGAGAGGGGAAAATCTCTTCTTGAAACATGGACTAGGTACTTATAAGTTTTATTAGGCTAACTTAGGTCAGGTGCCAACTGCTGGACAAATAATGATCACCAAGGGAATGCTGCACATTTATTAGTCTAAACTATCAGAATTCACCTTTACGTGCAGAGATGGGATTGGATATCTGAATAAAATTGAAATCCCATTAAAAATAACAAAGGGCATATGGATGTTCAGGAGGCAACAATGCCTACCATGTATGCTACCTCCTTTCTCAAATCTTGTTCTTTGCACCTACTATTTCCTCCGCCTGCCTCTTTACCTCACTTAATTTTGTTTATCTTTCACCTCTCATCTTAAACATAATTTCCTGATCTATATAAGTGGCATTAGAAATATAGATTTTGTAGATTAAATGTAATTTTGTAGATGGGATGAGGATAACTCAACAGTTTTTAAAATCATTTTTCCTAGAACATACCTCAGGCTTGAGGCAGGACTGTTCTATAGGACCTCATAGGTTGCATACTGCTATTGAATGATGCCCCACTGACTAGGCTCAGGAGTGGAAAAACTATGGCTAATAGGCCAAATCCAGCCAACCACACCATTTTGTAAATCAAGTTTCGTTCGTGAATAAATGCACTCATTCATTTATATATGGCCTACAAATCTGAAAATATTTACTGTTTCCCTTCATTTAAAAGAGAATGTCATCCTCTGACATAGACAACACGGAGGCCTTGTCTTGCTGAGAGTTGCTACAGTTGGGAAATTGACCTGGAATTTCCTGCCCTTACTGTAAACAATCAGAATGTAATGAGATTTTTTTTGTCCCACTTACTTGTACTTGGTGAGCATGAAGACAAGTAGCTATAGTCTCTGTAACAGCTGGTGGAAGAGAGAATGAATGGGACAAGAAAACATGGAAACACCCATGAGATTAACAAAGAAGAGTGGCTTACACTTGGCAGACTCCTCATACCACGTGTCATCAGCAGTTGTAAGTCACTATGTAAAACGCTGGGAGACCTGAGAAGTCGATACATCCATTCAGGTTCATGCAGCTTTATCTTTGGCTTTATGCAGTAGTCTCTGAATGGATGGGTTTCTATATCTGTTGTAATTAAATAAACTGAACATCCTTTAACTCTAAATGCATATCCATCAATCACATTACTGGACCATATTGTAATAACAGCAGATTTTTAAATCTATATTGATTGGTAAGAGTGTTATGTAGATATAAAGTATGAAAGTATTTACTTAGGAAGTTGCACCTGATTTCTTTTCCCAAATAGTGAACTTTTTGAAGACAGGGACCATATCTTATTCTACTTTGCCTGCCCCACTTAGAAGAAGACTAAGTTCTCAGCTCCTCAATAAATGCTTCTGAATGTAGAATAAAACTAACAGAGTTTAGCTGGGCAATAGAACAGAATTGAATGTTCTGCTTAATTCTTTAAGGGGGAAAAGTCAGAACATTTTCTACTTCTTATAATTTATTTGTCCTCATATATAAAAGATGAAAGTAAAATGATAATAAACCCCAAATAAGTGAAACTAGAACAGCATCTTTGTTTTTAAAAGTACACATAAGGACTATTAAAGTAGACTATATCCTTGATCTGTAATCATAACCACATTCATGAGAGGCTCAGAGATTTAAGCATGCTCGAGCTGCCCCAGACTAATAAGGCAACTCTGAACTCTATTTCTTGAAAATGAGACTTTAAAAAAACTTAGTCTGTCAGTATCAGAAAGATGCAGCCTTTTCATAAATTCAAAATGCTTACAACAGAAGGTGAATTGTGATTCCAGACTACAAGACTGGTTCATGAAAGGTAGTAAAGCTAGCATGATGTCAAATATATGATTGAATATTGAGCCCTAGCTCTACCTTGATTTTGTAAAAGATGGCTAAAAAATGAATTCAATCATTCTTTCTTCCTACCACACACCAGACATGATTCAAAGCACTAGAAATACAACATTGAATAATATAAGCAAGGTCTCTGCCCTCAAGGAGTTTATATTGTATTAGAGTAAGACATAGAAGTAATCAGATTCATTGCAATTATAATTATCATATAAGTGATGGGCCAGCCAAAGGACTGGAATGCTGTCAGAACACAGATGAAAAGTATTTAACCCAGAGTGCCGAATCAAGCAAGACCTCCCTAAGAAATTATTCTAATACTCATGAGATGGGTGAAGTTGGCCCAGCAGCAAAGGAGGTAGAGAAGTGGTGGGGGTAGTGGTGAAGAACATCCCAAGGAAAGAGAACAAATGCAAAGGCCCTGAGGTAGAAACAAATGTGGAAAAAAATTGCATTTTAGATGGAATGGATGTTTTCTAGGAAAATGTGTATTTACCAAAATAACCCAAGAAGTAGAAAGCAAGAATGACATGAGATTATACTGAAGAGGTAGGCAGGAGTGATGTCATGAAGGGCTTTGTTGATTGTGTTAAAGATTTGGAACCATGTTAAGGAATTTGGGGCAATTGGAAGTCACAAAAGGACTTTGAGCAAGGTAACACAGGTTAAGCAATCCTAATCTGAAAATCTGAAATCTGAAATGTTCCAAATCTGAAACTTTTTGAGTGCCAATATGATGCCACAAGTGGAAAATTCCACATGTAAATACCCCTGACACAAACTTTGTTTCATGCACAAAATTATTTCAAATACTTTATAAAATTACCTTCAAGCTATGTATGTAAGGTATATATGAAACCTAAATGAATTTCATATTTAGACTTGGGTCCCATCCCCAAGACATTTCATTACACATATGCAAATATTCGAAGAAAATCTGAAATGTAAAACACTTCTGGTACCAAGCATTTTAAATAAAGGTTACTCAACCTATATCCTAATCAGATTTATGATTTCTAAAAACTAACACCAGTTATTGTGTAAAAAATCCAGAAGAGCAAGAACAAAAGCAATTTGCCCAGTTGGTGTGCAATTCACAACTTTCCTTCCCTATGATTTCATTTGTAGGAAACACTGTGCAATGCAGTAATTACTCCCTATGATAATTGTGTTAGTGATTTACTTGACCCTTTGAATTACACAGGAAAGGCTACATTGCATTGCAGTAACAACAATAAACCTCCATGGCTTAAAGCAACAAAAGTTTGTTTTTTGTGACACATGGTCATCTTGGGTCAACTGGTAGAATTTGCTATATGACATCCTCATTCTAAGATGCAAGCTGACAGAGCAGCTATGATCTGGAGTATCATGGCTGGGGAATTAACTTGGGATCACCTAAATCAAATAGCATACTAGTGTTCAGAGCTTCCACCTAAAAGTGATGCATGTCCCTAATTCTCACATGCAGGGGTGATGGAGAAGTGCAGCCCTATAATATAACTGAAAGGGAAATCAAATTATTTATGACAAAAAAAGGAAAATCAAATTATGAGAAAAGACAACTTATATGAGAGAAAATATTCGCAAATCATCTATCTTATAAAGATCTAGTATCTAGAATATGTAAAGAACTCTTAAAACTCAACAACAACAACAAAACACCAAGCAACCCAGCTTTAAAATGGGCAAATGATTTGAATAGATCTTACTTTAAAGGGGATATAAAAATGTCTAATAGAATACCATGCAGCCATAAAAAAGGATGAGTTTGTGTCCTTTGTAGGGACATGGATGCAGCTGGAAACCATCATTCTCAGCAAACTATTGCAAGAATAGAAAACCAAACACCACATGTTCTCACTCATAGGTGGGAATTGAACAATGAGATCACTTGGACACGGGAAGGGGAACATCACACACCGGGGCCTATTGTGGGGAGGGGGAGGAGGGAGGGATTGCATTGGGAGTCATACCTGATGTAAATGACGAGTTGATGGGTACTGATGAGTTCATGGGTGCAGCACACCAACATGGCACAAGTATACATATGTAACAAACCTGCACGTTGTGCACATGTACCCTAGAACTTAAAGTATAATAAAATATAAATAAATAATTTTTTTTAAAAAATGTCCAATAAACATATGAAAAGATGCTCAATATCATTAGTCCTTAGGGAAATGCAAGTCAAAACCACAATGAGATACCACTTCACACCCACTAGGATGGCTAGGATTTAATGACAAAAACGAAAATGGAAAATAACAAGTGTTGGTAAGGATGTGGATAAATTGGAACCCTCATATATTACTGGTGAGAATGTAAAATGGTTCAGCTACTGAGGTTCCTCAATAAATTAAATATAGAATTACCACATGACCCAACAATTCCACTCCTAGGTTTATACCCCAAATAATTGAAAACAAATACTCACATATGCACACATATTTATAGCAGCATTATTCACAATAGCCAAAAGGTGAAAACAACACAAGTGCCCATCAACTGAAGAATGGATAAACAAATTCTGATATATACATACAATGGAATATTATTTAGCCATAAAAAGAACATATTGATACATGCTATGATGTAGTTAAACTCTGAAAATGTACTAAGTAAAAGAAGCCAGACACAAAAGGTCACATATCGTATTACTCGATTTATGTAAAATATCCAGAATAAGTAAATCCATAAGAGATAGAAAATAGACTGCTGTTGTCAGGGGTTGGAGGATGGGGAAATGGGGAAGAACTGCTTAATGAGTATAAGATTTATTCTGGGGAGTGATGAAAATATTTTGGAACTAGATGGAGGTCGTGGTTGCATTGGAAAGTACTAAATGACACTGAAATATTCACTTTAAAATGATTAATTTTATGTTACATGAATTTCACCTTAATAAAAAAAAATTATGTATGACAAGACCTAATGACTACCACACTCCTGTCTAAAAAAAATCTGTCATGGGAGACCTTGTAGGATATTCTGAAATGTTTCAGGTAAAAATACATTTTAGAATATAATGTGAATATAATTAGAACTGTTTTCTTGTAACTATAATCTCCATCATTCTTTGTAGTTCTTTTGCTTCATATGACAATATAAGATACCTTCCTATAAATCTATATCATTTAGATTTCCCTCCAAAAAGGTCATAATCGGCAAGAAATCTTACCAAATATCCATTCCCTAAATATTATTAGGTCTTCCAAGGCAATAAGATCCTTATCCCTTTGTATAGAGATCAGGCATGGTTACAATCTGAATATTTAAGAGCAAAAGTTAGTGGAGTATTTATTATAATTCTTCAGGAAGAACTAGATTTTAGTAGGAGTTAGAATTATCAGAATCTTTCGGATCTGGCCCAAAGTGCATAAGTGCATGTTCTGGGTTGTTTTTTGTTTGTTTTGTTTTGTTTTTGAGACAGAGTCTCGCTCAGTCGCCCAAGCTGGAGTGCAGTGGCACGATCTCAGCTCACTGCAAGCTCCGCCTCCTGGGTTCACACCATTCTCCTGCCCCAGCCTCCCTAGTAGCTGGGACTACAGGTGCCCGCCACCTCGCCTGGCTAGTTTTTTATATTTTTTAGTAGAGACGGGGTTTCACCTGGTTAGCCAGGATGGTCTCAATCTCCTGACCTCGTGATCCACCCGCCTCGGCCTCCCAAAGTGCTGGCATTACAGGCGTGAGTCACCGCACCCAGCCTGTTCTGGGTTTTTTTAATGATATACCAGCCATCCCTAAAAACATGCCATCAATGTAGCTAAGAAATAAAGAAGGTTAGGTATGCCTACTAAAGAAAAGAGACTAGGCACCATTTCAATTTCAGGCTACAGAGTTCATGCTATCCAGACCTTAATATGCCTGCTGATTAGGAGCATACTGATAAAAGCCTGATCACTTAAGGTCAATCAGGATTGCACTTTCTGCCCAGAGATGATTTGGTGGTGTGGTCAAGTCATGAAATTCAAACTTTTTTATATGCAAAATAAAATGAAAGATATTTAAATTGTTAGAGCGAGTCAAAACAATTTGTCTAATGGTTCCCCAAACAGTCACTGTCCTTTTTAATCTAAGTTGACACTGCTGACAAAGGTGTTTTCTACATCAGACTTCTCCATCTCAGCAGACAATACACAGAATCATTCAAGTGGAGTGGCCTAAACAATACCTGACTTTTCATCTATTACCAGCCCCATGCAAAGCATTATGGGTGTCAGAGAGCAATGGGTCAAAAAGTGTGCAGAGAAAACCATAGCTGGTTATTTCTTTTTTTGTGCAGGATACCAAAGGCATCAGGATAGATGGGAAAAGGCCATGATATGATCTGAAACAAAAAGGAAGTGAAAAGAAACACAAAAAAGTTCGTGCTAAAAGATTTTTGAAATTTAAAAAAATTTTTGATGGGGTACAAATCCTGTTTCCACTAGTTACTAGCTGGGTGATCCTGGACTTTACCTTTCTATGCCTCGGTTTCTTCATCTGTAAAATAGAGATAATAATAGTACCTGACTCACAAGGTTGTTATGAGGAATAAATGAATTTGGTTCATGTGAAATGCTTAGAATAGTAGTTCTTAAACTTCCTCACACATCAGATAATCTGAAGGGGCCTGCTAAAACAGACTGCTGGGCCCCACTCCCAGGTTTTCTGGTTCAGCAGGACTGAGGTGGATCTCTAGAATGTGCATCTCTAACAACTTGCCATTGATGCCAATGCTACTGGGTGACCACACTTTGAGAATCACTAGGCTCCTATGATGTAAACGTTACTATTTTGTAAAAGTAAAACAAGTACATTTTATTAAGCATTTACTATATGCCAGGCACTGTTCAGATGATTTTATGTGTATTGTCTCACTTAAGCATCCCAACAATTCTCTGAAGAAGGTACTGTGATCAGTACCTAATCACAGATGAAGAAATTAACACCCAAAGGGCTTGGAGAAATTGACCGAAGCCCCATAGCTTGTAGGTGGCAGACACGCAAATTAACTGACTCCAGAGATTATGCAGGTGACTCCTCAAATCTGCCACTGCCTTCCGTCTCTGTAATGCCTTGACCCTCCCCCCAGGTGCCTTTGTGCTCTTCTCTTTGGCACCCAGGAACTCCTCTTTTTGCCGGGGTGTACTAGAACTTCGAAATTTTTATTTTTTTTCTTCCCTGTTACCTCCACCCTTATCTTCTCCACTTGCTAACCCAAACGGAAGAGCACGTGTTCAGTGTATTGCCACCTATATCTGGAATGATCCTCTCCCCTCTCTAGCACAGTTTTCTATTTTCTGTGTTTTCATTAATACCTACCTCAGATGTCATGTTTAGAAGCCCTTCCCTGCTCACCTTTCTCTCTCTCTCCCTTTCTCTCTCTCTCTCAACCCATGAAAGTTAATCACACTTTTCTTCTGAGAATGTAGTATAGTGGCAAAGGGCACAGAACTGAATTTTAATTCTAAACCTACCTCTGCTACTTACTAGATATATGACCTTGAACAAGGTACTTAACTGTTTTGGGTCTCAGTCTCTTCATCTGTAATATAGTGATAATAATAGTGCCTACCTCAGGATTGCTGTGAGGAATGGATGGGTTTATCCATGTAAAATACTTAACATACTATCAAGATATATACTGTGATAAAAAGAAAGTACTCGAAACATTAGTTATTTCTTTCATACAATCTTTATAATATCATGAAAGTATGATAGCATGAAAGTCTCTGCCTAAAGTATATACCCAAAGCATCACCTTATTATTACACTGTATTGCAATCATCTGGTCCCTTAGTATGTCTAAGGAGCACTTTGCCTCCACATTCTCTATACCAGAGGTTCTCAAAATGTGGTCCCTGCTCATAACTCACTACTTCAGTTCATGGTCTAGGTCATGGGCCCATGTTCATGGCACACTGGGATCCCGTTGCTTTGACTTTGGACTATGTACCTCTATCAGCTTTCTCAGCACAGTGCGATCCTCAAGGTACTCTGGGTACTCTGTAAACAAGTACTCTGTATATTTTTTTAAAAAATGAACTACATTAGTGGTTCTCAAAGTGTGGTCTTTGGACCAGCAGCATCAGCGTCACCTGGGAACTTGTTAGATCTGAAACTGTATTAATAGTAAGAAAACAACCCAATTAAAAAATGGAAAAGGATTTGAAGAGGTATTTCTCAAAAGAAGCCATACAAATGCCCAACAGGTATATGAAAAAATGTTCAACATCACTAGTCATCAGAGGAATGAAATTTTTTTTCAACTTGTATTTTAGATTTAGGGGATACATATACAGGTTTGTTACCTGGGTGTATTGTGTGATGCTAAGATTTAGGGTTTGAATGATCCTGTCACCCAGGTACTGATCATAGCACCCAATTGTTTTTCAATCCTTGCCCTCCTCCCTCCTTCCCACTTCTAGTAGTCCCCAGTGTCTATTGTTCCCATCTTTATGTCCATCAGTATCCAGTGTTTATCTCCCACTTATACCACTTATAAGTGAGAACATGCAGTATTTGGTTTTCTGTTCCTGCATTCATTTGCTTAGGATAATGACCTCCAGCTGCATCCATGTTACTGCAAAGAACAGGCTTTTATGTTTTTACAGCTGTGTAGTATTCCTTGATGTGTATGTACCGCATTTTCTTTCTCCAATCCACCACTGATGGACACCTAGGTTGATTCCATGTCTTTGCTATTGTGAATAGTGCTGTAATGAACATATGAGTGCATGTGTCTTTTCGACAGAATAATGTATTTTTCCTTTGGTTATATACCGAGTAATGGGGTTGCTGGGTTGGCGGATAGCTCTGTTTTAAGTTCTTTGAGAAATCTCCAAACTGCTTTCCACAGGGGTTGAACTAATTTACTTTCCCACCAGCAGTGTATAAGCATTCCCTTTTCTCTGCAGCCTCACCAGCATCTGTTGTTTTTTAACTTTTTAATAGCAGCCATGCTGACTGGTGTGAAATGGTATCTCTTATGGTTTTGATTTGAATTTCTCTGATGAGTAGTGATGTGAAGCATTTCTTCATTAGTTTGTTGGCTGCTGGTATGCCATCTCTTGACAAGTGTCTGTTCATGTCCTTTGCTCATTTTTTAATAGGATTATTTGTTTTTTGCTTTTTCAATTGTTTAAGTTTCTTGTAGATTCTAGATATTAGACCCTCGTCAGATGCATAGTTTACAAATATTTTCTCCTATGCTGTAAGTTGTCTGTTTACTCTGTTGATGGTTTCTTTTGCTATGTAGAGGATCTTTAGTTTAATTAGGTACCACTCGTCAATTTTTGGTTTTGTTGCAGTTACTTTTGAGGACTTAGTCATAAATTCTTTACCAAGTCCAGAGAAGTGTTTCCTAGGTGTTTTTCTAGGATTCTTATAGTTTGAGGTCTTACATTTGAATCTTTAATACATCTTGAGATAATTTTTGTATATGGTGAAAAGTAGGGGTTCAGTTTTATTCTGCATATGGCTAACCAGATATCCCAGCATCATTTATTGAATAGGGAGTCCTTTCCCCATTCCTTTTTGTTTGTTTGTTTTTTCAACTTTGTCAAAGAGCAGATGACTATAGGTTTGTGGCTTCATTTCTGGGTTCTCTATTCTGCTCCATTGGTCTATGTGTCTGTCTTTGTACCAGTACCACCCTCTTTTGGTTACTGTAGCCTTATAGTATAGTTTGAAGTTGGGTAATGTGATTGATGCCTCCAGCTTTGTTCTTTTTACTTACGATTGCTTTGGCTATTTGGGCCCTTTTTTGGTTACATGTGAAATTTAAAATAGCTTTTTGTTGTTGTTTTTTGCCGGGCACAGTGGCTCACACCTGTAATCTCAGCACTTTGGGAGGCCAAGGTGGTCAAATCACCTGAGGTCGGGAGTTCAAGACCAGCCTGACCAATATGGTGAAAACTCATCTCTACTTAAAAATACAAAAAATTAGCCATGCATGGTGGCAGGCACCTGTAATCCCAGCTACTTAGGAGACTGAGGCAGGAGAATCACTTGAACCCAGGAGGCAGAAGTTGCAGTGAGCAGAGATCATGCCACTGCACTCCAGCCTAGGCCCAACAGAACAAGACTCTGTCTAAAAAAATAGTAATAAATAAATAAAATGTTTTTACTTCTGTTTAAAATGACAGTAGTTTACATGAGCATGGAATGTTTTTCCATTTGTTTGTGTCATCTATGATTTCTTTTAGCAGTGTTTTGTAATTCTCCTTGTAAAAATATTTCACCGCCTTGGTTAGATGTATTTCTAGGTATTTTTTTTGTTTTTGTATATGTGTGTGTGTGTGTGTGTGTGTGTGTGTTGTAAATGGTATTGCATTCTTGATTTGGCTCTCAGCTTGAAACTTACTGGTGTATAGAAATGCTATTGATTTTTGTACATTGATTTTGTATCTTAAACTTTACTGAAGTCATTTATCAGTTCCAGGAGCCTTTGGGTAGAGTCTTTAGGGTTTTCTAGGGATAGGATCATATCATCTGTGAAGAGAGAGAGCTTGACTTCTTCTTTTCCTACTTGGATGCCTTGTATTTCTTAGAGAAATGAATATTAAAACCACAGTGAGATATCATCTCATCTGTTCTGTTAAATGACTTTTATCAAAAAGATGAAAGATAAATGCTGGAAAGGATATGAAGCAAAGGAAACCCTTCTACACTGTTTATGGGAATGAAAATTAGTACAGCCATTATGGAGAACAGTAGGAAGATTCTGCAAAAAAAAAAAAAAAAAAAAAAAAAAACTAAAAATAGAACTACTATATGTGATCCAGCAATCCCACTACTGGGTATAAATCCAAAGGAAATGAAATCAGTATGTCGAAGAGATATCTGCATTCTCATGTTTATTGCGGCACTATTCACAATAGCAAAACTATGAAATCAACCTAAGTGTTTATCAACAGATGGATAAAGAAAATGTGGTATAGATACAAAATGGAGTACTATTCAGCCTTAAAAAAGAAAGTTCTGTCATTTGCAACAACATGGATGAACCTGAAGGACATTGTGTTAAGTGACATAAGTAAAGCAAAGAAAGACAAATACTGTGTGATCTCACCTATATGTAGAATCTAAAAAAGTTGAATTTATCCAAGTAGACAGTAAAGTGGTGGTTACTAGAGCTGTGAGTGGAAGGCTGGGGAAATGTTTGTTAAAGGATATAAAATTTCAGTTAGATTGGAGAAATAGTTCAAGAGCTCTTTTATACAATGTGGTGACTATAGTTAATAATAATGTATAGTATACTTGAAAATTGATCAGAGAGAAGATTTTAAGTGATAAAAGAGTGATAAGTATGTGAAGTAATGCATATGTTAATTAGCTCAATTCAGCCATTCCACATGGATACATATTTCAAAACACGTCGTACATGATAAATATAAACAATTTTTATTTGTGGATTAAAATAAGTAAATGATGTTAAAAATTAAAAATTAAAAAAAGAAGCTCTCAGGGAGGGGCCCAGTAATCTGTGTTTGGTTTTTTTGTTTGTTTTGTTTTGTTTTTTTCCGGAGATGAAGTCTCACTCGTGTCACCCAAGCTAAAGTGCAATGGCACGATCTCAGCTCACTGCAACCTCTGCCTCCCTAGTTCAAGCGATTCTCCCGCCTCAGCCTCCTGAGTAGCTGGGATTACAGGCGCCTGCCACCACGCCCTGCTAATTTTTGTATTTTTAGTAGAGATGGAGTTTCACCATATGGACCAGGCTGGTCTCAAACTCCTGACCTCAGGCGATCCACCCACCTTGGCCTCCCAAAGTGCTGGGATTACAGGTGTGAGTCACCATGCCCGGCCATCTGTGTTTTTATAAGTCTTAGGCTTGGGTAAGAGAACCATGCTCTGCCATGCCAGGCTTAATAACTACCTCATTTCCTAAGGGCCTACTTTCTATTAGCTTTCCTTTTTTTCACAAGGCATATAGTTTTTGAAATATTTCTAGAGTCATATTTTGGTAACATCACAGTGAACAAGAAATTACTGGACTCAGAACTCATGTCAAGGTTAAGATGAGAAGAAAATGTGGATCTCAATATTGTACATAATATTCTTAAACTCTTTGAGTGTTGAGCACGCTGAAATTTTCTAAGACCATGCTATTCCTATGAGGAAAATATCATTTTTAACCATCCTCATCACAATTAATAAAGCATCAAAAGACTAAAAGAAAACAAGTCTCTCCCGACAACAACAAAAAACAGCCTTCTTTATGCTAAGCTACGACAGTTTCCCATTGATTGCAAGATATCTCTTAATCACATATTTAACTCCTCTATTGAATTGTACTGCCTATTTATGCACACACACAATTACTGACAACTGTAGAGAATTTTAACTCCTTGAGAGAGTTGCAGAGGCAAATCCTTAGTGGAAAAACAAAGTGGCAACTTTATCAAAATACTCTAGACTTCATTTCCACCCTAAAATGTGTTTAGTACTCTCAATAATTCCTCAAAACCATTAAAACATGCTTTGTGGAAGGCCGAGGTAGGTGGATCACGAGGTCAGGAGATCGAGACCATCCTGGTTAACACGATGAAACCCCATCTCTACTAAAAAATACAAAAAATTAGCTGGGCGTGGTGGCACGTGCCTGTAGTCCCTGCTACTCGGGAGACTAAGGGAGGAGAATCACTTGAACCCAGGAGGTGGAGCTTGCAGTGAGCCGATATTGTGCCACTGCACTCCAGCCTGGGTGACAGAACAAGACTCTGATTCAAAAAAAAAAAAAAATTAAAATTTGAAAAATTAAAAAATAAAAAAACATGCTTTGTTTGCATACAATCTAAGCAACAGTCTGGGCTGGTGAGGCTGCAAAACCTTATTTTTTTAGGGGACTTCAGAGAATATTAAATAGGGAGTTAGTGTACCTGGATTCTAGTAAAGGCCCTTCTGTGTTCTAGCTATGTGACCTTGAGCAAATCACTCTCCTCTTTGCTGCATTTCTCCATCGATAAAATAAAAAGATTTAGACTGGATGATATTTAAAACTCGTGGCTTCTCTGAAGTTTCTGGGGTAACCCTAAGGTCAAAATTTAAAGTTAAAGTGATAGTAAAACTTGAGATTACCTTCCTGTGAATGGGGTGATTCTAAACAGGTCTTGGCTAAAAGCTATGTGGCAACCACTGGAGATCAGCACAGACGTTATGACTGATGATAGAGGTGGATCTTCCCTGAATTTAACCTACCTTCTGAGGGCAGGTTGGATAAACAGTGCGCCCAAGGCCTGTGAGATTCCAGGACCAAGACCTCTCTTTTTTGTACCATCTAGGAACATGTTGTTCAATTTCTAAATCCATTTCAATAAATTCTGATTATCTCTAGATGTCTAACATTCTTGAACATTTCTTTCCAATGATAGTAATTGCATTATCTGAGACCCTGAAAATAACATGTCCTCCTGGGAGCCATCTGGAGCCACGTAGGACTTCGTAAGGAGGCTCCAGGTTTGACATACCAACTGTCTCCTCACTGTTCATCAGGCCATTCTACCTTAGAACCTGCCTCCATCTCAAAGACCTGTGCAGCTTAGGTCATCAGTGTCACCTCTGCCATCGAAGCAGGTGCCAGAATGATGAGCCCCTTTTTTTTTTAATACTCTTTGGCGAATTGCAAAACATTCTCTAGGGTTTCTTAGGTATCTAAAAGAGACCTAGGCTGGACTCAGTGGTTCATGCCTGAAATCTCAGCACTTTGGAAGGCCAGGGCAGGAGGATTGCTTGAGGCCAGGAGTTTAAGACAAGCCTAGGCAACAAAACAAGACCCTGTCTCTATAAAAAATTAGAAAATTAGCTAGGCATAGTGGCACACAGCTTGTAGTCCCCGCTACTCAGATGGTTGACGCAGGAAGATCACTGGAGCCTAGGAGTTCAAGGTTGCAGTGAGTTACCATAGGATCTTGCTACTGCACTTCAGCCTGGGCAACAGAGCAAGACCCTGTACCAAAAATAAATAAATAAAGAGATCCAGAAAAGATCTTTGAATCCTGAAAACTTATAGATCATTGAGTACTGAAAATAAAACTTTTTTTTTTTTTGAGATGGAGTCTCACTCTGTTGCCCAGGCTGGAGTGCTTTGGTGTGATCTCGGCTCACCGCAACCTCTGCCTCCCAGGTTCAAGAGATTCCCCTGCCTCTGTCTCCCAAGTAGCTGGGATTACAGGTGCCCACCACCACGCCCAGCTAATTTTTGTATTTTTAGTAGAGACAGGGTTTCACAATGTTGGCGAGGATGATCTCGATCTCTTGACCTTGTGATCCACCCACCTCGGCCTCCCAACATGCTGGGATTACAGCCATGAGCCACCGCACCTGGCCAAAAGTAAAGCTTTATACTGTAAAGGCATTAATGTATTCATCCTACTCATAACATCCATTCTTAATAAGTTTTTCTGAAACAATGACCAAAGTAAGGGAGAGCTTCTGATTCACCCCAAGAAAGGATGTCATGATACATTAACCCATTACCCATAAAACTCAACATTTAAAAGCGTAATACTGATATTGCTGATAAAGTTATCCTAGAGATATGTCAACATTACAATTTGTTGCCCATGGCAACATTAATTGGCTCATTCTGTAGCATTTTCTATTGCTACCTTAACTTATAAATATTTGTTTTGGTATACAGTTATAAGTTTGATGCTTCCTGATTTTGCGTGCCTTGACTGTGGATCATTACCCTTGTTTTACTGTTGGTTTTCATATTTAAATTCCAAGGATTTTTTTAAGCTAGTAAATACTAAAACAGCTTCAAGATGAACATAAGCATCTGAGTGCCCCAGGATCTGGCAGTTAGACAAACAAATACAGTCTAAGCAGATGCTTTAACAGCCAGGGGAGGCCTTAGGCAGAACAGAGTACTCTGCCTACAGGAGATTCTGGCAGAGCCCAGAGACCATCATTTCCTAGCTTGTAAGCAGCCTAATCCCCCAGCGTTACGCCTCCAGCTTGGACGGTTTTATTTCAGGCCTCAAAGTAGGTTCCAGTAGTTTTGCCTCGCTTCTCCCATATCTCTGCCTGAAATGCCCTATTCCCCAGAGACCTGTGCCAAGAAAACCAACTGGGGAAGCACAAATTCAAAGCAGAAATGAAATCCCCAAAGTCTAAATACACTTCCATGAATTATAAAATAAGAGTTGACATTTGTAGAGCACTTCTTATTTGCCAGGCACTCTGCCAAGTGCTTTACATGGATTATCCGATGTCATGCCCACAACAGTCTAGGGGATAGTCACTCTCATATTTTCCTTCCGTATTTTCAACAGGGAAACTCAGGCTGGGGGACATCAAGTGACTCATTCAAGGTCATTGAGTTAATAAGAGGCAGAATTAGAATTTGAGGTCAAATAGTCTGATACCAGAACCCACATTCCCAACCTGTACATGACATGGCCTGTGTGTAGGGTATGGGGAATGGAGTTGGGGGGCCACTTTTGCAGGCCTGCTAATGCTGAAGACTGTCCCAGCCATACACTGCCGCAGCTGAGCTTTGTGCCCTCACTGCCTGTGCATTCCACTCAAGACGAAGCTATGGCCCCTACAGTCCATTGCCCAAATGGCCATCTCACTATCTCTAGTGCATAGCTGTTCTGGGAGAGGTAATTCTGCCAAGCACAACTCGGCAGACAAAAACCAATGCAGCCAAAAATTGGCCTGACAGGATACCAGGTGGCAAGAAATAAGAAATAAGGGGAAAACAGCCAAGGCCTGGATGATTTGAGGTGAGCCTGAGGGTCCGTGGGAGGCAGAGAATAAATAACTTCCACACATCATTTGCCAAATACACCTAGGGAAAGTCTCATTAGAAAAAAAAAAAAAAATCCAGCCAACACACCAATGAGCAGGTGAATAAGTGGCAGCTAACAGGTGCATGGAACCATAAAAAAATAAAATAAAAAAATAAAATTTAAAAAAAAAATCCTGCTTTTCCTGCACAGTCCCATCCTTGATAGCTGTTCTTGCTGATTCAATCTTAGCATGCCAACATTGCTTCAGCACCTGCCCATTGAAACATAATTATCCTCCTCAGAGGAGTCCAGAGGCTGTGGGTCAGGGAGAGATCCACAGGTCACCAAGTCATTCTCCTCAGGCCAAAGAAGCGGTACAAATAGAAATGCCTTCCAGAAGCTTGAGGAAAATTGACCAGGAGGGAAGAGTGGGGCAAATACAAAAAAAAAAGAATGCTCCAGAGAACCCAAGGTGACAGTGGCTCCCCGAGAAGGCGCATGTTTTTTTCTCATGTTCCCTATGACATATTGAACTTTGTCCCATGAACGCTAAATCTAGTTTAATCATGAGCACGTATGTTAATAGGCAGTGCCATGTGCAACTGCAAATTTGTCTCTGGGTTCGACCTGCTTTGACCCCTGTAATATTTCCACAGCAACACTCCGCCCCACACTCCTCAGTTATTATGTCTTGGAGAACACAGGGAACACAGCCCAATTCTGTCTCCTGGGAAATCATGTCTTTCTGCCACATATACTGTGCTTCATTCATTCCCTTGTTGAATGCCAGGCACTGTAGCAAGGCACTACAAAGCCTATAAAGGGTGATTTGACACAGCCCCTGCCCTCAAGGAGGAGAGAAAGCCAGAGAAAAGTTTCCCATATTTGAATTTTCCCACATCTCAGATACTACCAGTACATATGAGGTCACTTAATGGCAATGGCCTATATCTCTACTTCTTCTTCCCACCTGCTTAAGGTAGGAATGTCATGTTCTGTGCCAATATGTTAGAGTTTTTAGTAAAAAGGTGATTTTAGTATTTACTTATATCCTGCTCCCTGCTCTCCATGACACTTAGAGAGGAGCTAAATGGGGAGCTCCTCTCTAAGGAGTTAAATTCAAGTGGCACCCAGTAGATCAGGGACACAAACCCCGGTCTATTTGAATTCAGGACCTGAACTCTTAACAACCACTGTACTGTTACTATCCCCACACATTTAGAGTTTTGCTTATTTCCGAATGTGAACTTTCTACTTATTTTATCCTTCCATTTACACATTCTAAACTTGAGTTAGGAGTGTGGACATAGGGGATACTGGAGGGGAAGGTAATAAAAAAAAAAAAAAAAAAGAAGAAGAAGATGATTAAAATCAATGCCCCATCAAGTGAGGTTTACAATCTCTCTTAGAGATTCAGCTGTGGAAACTTAGAATTTGGCTTTCTGAAAAGCACTTCCCGATTCTGAGGGTAGAGAATTCCCAGAATTTGCAAGCATAGACACTAGACACTAAAAAGCCAGGCTGGAAGCTACTGAGTACAGAGTACTCTACAGCCTGTTCTCCACTTTTATTTTTGGAATCTTCTGTATAATAGTGGTAGCTGAGGCTGCCTACAATCCCTCCTTGGGATACATTCTATGCTATTTTTCTCCCCTAAGACTATGGTTTCAAATTCATCTAATTATTTCCCTGTGCAGTGTTAAATCAAGGTGCCTTCAAAATGGAGATGATCCAGTGAGTTTAATTACTCTCTAATGTGCCCTGTTGTGGCAAAAGTGTGTTTGTTACATAAATAACTATTCTAGAGGACGGCAAGTGTTTTTGTTTGTTTTTCTTTGGTTTTGTTTTATAAAGGCAGACTATAAGATTTATTTGGGTTTTAAACATTGAGTTGCCATCTTTTCTAAGTAGTGGTACAGTATAGCAAAATTGTTCATACTAGCATACACAAAATCTTTTTTCCCTGTCTTTTTTTAAAATAAAGAAACTGAGTCAGAGTTTTAGGGAAATTGAATCAGCTACCATTCTAGCATACCCTAATGACTCTTTGTTTTTCTACAAAAAGTATTGATTTGCTGGTAAACATTGGAGCTACTTATTGTGGGGTTAAGCTAAACACAGCAGTACACGGGTTAATGTGAGAACAAGACAAATTGAAGTATAGGAAAAGAAAGCTACTTGGCCTTTTATCTTTGTCCCGTGTCTATTTGAAAAATCAAAATTTTATTTCTCTTTGAGTCCTTCTGCTCAATTTCTCATCCTTTTATTTTTTCTGCTAAAGTAGAATATAGTAAAGCTTCAAAAAGAAGATTCCCCAATTCTCTCTAAAACAAAATGGCCAACTCCTAACTTTCAGGTATTATTTCTGCCCAACATGAGAAATGAATATGAATCCACAGCTGGAAACCTTTTTTTTTTTTTTTTTTTTTTTTTTTTTGCCTTCTGTTTTCTTTTAACAATACACAGACCTTCTAGAAGGGCTTTGTATATCTGCATCCCAAGGAAGTGGATCCAGTTGCTCTGAGACTGCTTTGAATCATGAAGTAGCATCGAGGCATTAGGACCCCATATGAGTTGGTCAGCCCACTCAGCAGCACACTAGAAAGAGCACAGTGAAGGACTGGTGGTCTCCAGAAGGAGAGGCCTCATCATTCAAGAAGAATTTTCTCATTTAATTTTTCATTTTTTCAATCTTTCATACTTGAGAAAATCTGTAATCTACTCATACCAAAATGAGTGCATAGCAAGGGAATTACATTCAGTTGAATTATTTTAGGGTAATGGGGCTCACTGAGACCAGAAAGAGGACTGGAGTTAAGAAGGCACGGCAAGGGGGAAGAAAAGCATCCCCTCGTTGAGGGTAGTCAGCAGCGTCAATGTGCGTGTACATAGGAGTCTTGCACTGTAGCTGTGTGTTCAAATAAATTATTTTGTAGTGAAAAAAAAAAAAAAAGGCAGTATTCAGTAGGCTACATTCATTCATGCTGTACTCTCTGCCCCATATATTGCTAGGCCTGACTACCTCTGCCATTTCACAGCTCTTTCACTAAGATGTCAGAATTCCCCAGACCTGGCAAAGGTAACAAAAGATACTATGAGACTGGGGGGTTCTATGTAGATTAAGAATTCTCACAAGATCCATTATTGCATGGAGCAGCATTGTCCTACCAATTAGAGACCTGCGTTCTAGGCCAAGATTTATTCATCTCGGCCTGGCACAGTGGCTAACGCCTGTAATCCCAACACTGGGAGGCTGAGGCAGGTGGATCACCCGAGGTCAGGAGTTCGAGACCAGCCTTGCCAACAGGACAAAACCCTGTCTCTACTAAAAATACAAAAATTAGGCAGCTGTGGCACACACCTATAAGCCCAGTACTTGGGAGGCTAAGGCAGGAGAATCACTTAAACCCAGAAGTGGAGGTTGCAGTGAGTCGAGATTGTGCCACTGCATTCCAGCCTGAGCAACAGAGCAAGACTCTGTTTCCAAAAAAAAAGATTTGTTCATCTCTAACATGGTAGGTCCTGAGCCTCAGCTTCCTCATCCTTAAAATGAGAAGGCTGTATAAAAGATGACCTCTAGAGTAGCTTTTTAGTTCTAGTATTCATTTCTCTTCTCTTCTTTCTCGGATTCGAAACAAAACCACCGAATCCAGAGGAATGTCTGGTTAGTACCTCTGCCAAAAGGCATCTGGGCTATATGAGGCAGTGGGGCTCTACACACTTGACCTGCGCATAAGCATTTCAGTTTCACTTTTTTTCCCTAGGTCATGAACCCCATCCTAGCGAAAACTCTCTGCAAATATATCTATCTTCCTGGGCCCACGACCATAAGCCATGTATGGTCCTTCTTTCAATCTGCTTTGTGACCTCTTCTACTTTTTTTGCTTGTTTTTAGCTTTATGTATCCTAGGTAATGGTGGTAGTCATGCTTTCCTTTTCCATATGCCTTCAATTCAACAAGTATTAATTAAATACCTGCCATGTTCCCACTACTGGATTGGAGGTCATGGTGGATTAAAGGCATCTATATAACCATATATATATATACACACACACACACACATACATAAAAGATTCCCCAATTATCTGTAAAATAAAATGGCTCTCTCTTAATTGTCAAGTATTATTTCTACCCAACATGCAGAAATGAATCCACAGCTAGAAACTTTAAAAAATCTTTCTAAAATATTTTTAAAATCTTTATTATATATGTTTATATATATTAATATATATTATATATAAAGTATATATACTTTATATATCTATTTAATATATATTAGATAATATATATACACACACATATGTGTAAATGTATATATGTGTATATATATACACATACATACATATATACACACGTATATATGTAAAAATATATATTTACATATATACGTGTGTATATATGTATGTATGTGTGTGTATATATATACACACACACACATACATACATAGATATATGACTACCTTCAACTAGGGGACCCTTTTCTTCCCCCTTGCTGTGCCTTCTTAACTCCAGTCCTCTTTTTGGTTTTATATACATAAAACTCATATGTGTGTGTGTATATATATATATGTGTGTGTGTGTGTGTGTGTGTATATATATATATAAAACTTCAAGAAATATAAACACAGACTCCTTGGGAAGAGATGAGATTTACACAGGAAACAATTGTACATTTACCAACATTTGTAAGTGAACTATATCCATGACAATTAAATGACATATTGTATAATGGAGGCTATATGTACCATGGGCAATCAAAAAGGAAAGAGAGGGTTGCAATGACCTAAGGAAGACTTCATAAAGGAAATGAGATTATAATTGACTCTTGAATGATGAGTAAGATCCAAATAGATAAAGTGGGTAGAGCCTTACAGGATATGGTTGCAACTTGAGAAAAGGTACTATATTAATTAAGGTTCTTTTGGTTTCAAGCAACAGAAACCACACAGAGCTTTGCTACTCTGATGTGATCTCTAGATCAGTGGAATCAGTATCATCTGGGAAATTGTTGGAAATGAAGCATCTTGGGCCCCACCACAGACCTATTGAATGAGAATCTGCACTTTAATAAGATATTTAGGTAAGTCATATGTACATTACAGTTTGTGTATCATTGGGGTAGAGTAACTGTTCTCAGCCTTGAGTGCATATTGGAATCACCTGGGGGACTTAAAAAATACTAAGTCTCATTCCCACCCACCTGGAGCTTGCTTAAATTGTGAGTAGTGGAGGGTTGTGCTTGTTGAAATATTACTAGAATCTTACTTGAAACTATTGAAAAAACCAACTCAAGGAGATCAGGAACCAAGGTAACTACAGAGAGATCTTGGGCATTTCATGAATCTTCTTTCTAGGCAGTGCTTCTCAATTTTAACACCTACTCCTAAACCAATCAACTATGAACAGAAGACAGGAATTACTGCTTTATATCCAGGGTCATTTTCAGAGAAGGGAAAATTATGAGCAGGGCAGCTGCACTACAATGCATCTACTAGTAAGTATCAGGGCAAAATGAGCATGGAGCATTCACAGGATACCAAGTAGGCCAATCCAACTAGAAAAGAGAGCAAGAGTTGGTACCTCCTTTCATTTGGTAGCTGCTTCCCTTAGATATCTATCATCATGTTCCTGCTCACAATTAATCTTATTGCTTCTTTGTTTCATTTGTTTCCCTTAAGATATAATGTAAATGGTTACTTTTTTTTTTTTCTTGCGACAGAGTTTTGTTCTTGTTGCCCAGGCTGGAGTGTAATGGCGTGATCTTGGCTCACTGCAACCTCTGCCTCCTGGGTTCAAGTGATTCTCCTGCCTCAGCCTCCCAAGTAGCTGGAATTACAGGCATGGGTCACCACGCCTGAATAATTTTGTATTTTTGGTAGAGACAGGGTTTCACTATGTTAGCCAGGCTGATCTCGAACTCCTGACCTCAGGTGACCCACCCGCCTCAGCCTCCCAAAGTGCTGGGATTACAGGTGTGAGCCACCGTGCCCAGCCCCATCTGTCTTTTGCTCTTCTGTTGTCATGGAAATGCAAAGCCAAGCCCATAAATGGTTAATTTTTAAAAGTCTCTAGCACTACAAATAACTATACAATGAGAAGTAAGTCTGCCTTCTACCTTGGATGATCCACACAGCCTGCCCCTCATCTTCCCAGATTCCCTGCACCACAGTTAAATCTCTTCCACTTGCTCCTTTGCAAAGACTAATGTTTCTAGCTCTAAGTTTGATGCAATAAACTTAGAGCTAGAAATATCTGGAGAGTTTCCATAACCACATGATTATGGGAAGACTTTCCAGTAAATAAATTATATGTTAGTCACTGAAATGGAAATTTAAGTTGATCAAATAAACATAATAATACCACCTTACCCTTGTATCACAGGACTTTAAATTTTGCAAAGCGCTTTCATATGCATCATCTCATTTTATCTTCATGTTGATTATGTTAATTCTGTGAATTTCAACAGGGCAGGTATTTTTTCTCAATTAAGCCATTTCTGAGGTTCACAGAGGTTATGATTTACTTTCATAGTCATGTTTCTCACCAGAATAAAGGGCCCTCTAAGGGTGCTTTGCACATGTCATACAGAAAATTGAAGTATAGTCGAATGTTTATTTTCAATACTTCTCCTAGGAGTTGTCTTGTCCTGACTGCAAAATCCTACTTGGGTTACCCACTAGGGAAGTGTATCAGTTCCTTTCCTCAGTTAAAACATTCCCTGGGCTTTCCCAGGCCCAGCTTACTATGATTAACAAACGAAGATCAGGCAATGATGGCAATATCTTGCAAGCTTGGAGGCTGGGAAGTCCAAAATTAAGGTGCCAGCAGATTTAGTGTCTGGTAAGGGCTTGCTTTCTGCTTCCAAGATGGTGCCATGTTGCTGCATCCTCTGGAGGGGATGAATGCTGTGTCTTCACATAGCAGAAAGGACAGAATTTTCCAATTTACCAAGAAGCTTTGCATTCAGACAAGTATCAATTCATTCAACAAACATTCTATCCCATCATGTGCCAGTCACTGTTCTAGACTTTAGGGTAAACAACACAGGCTAGTTCCCTGCTCTCATGCAGCTTACATTCTACTGGGGAAGGGGAGGCAAACAAGAAATCAAATGAATATTAATTTTACATAATGATGAGTGCTAAACAGAAAATAAGACAAAATGATGAGTGGTATGACAGAGAATGACTACTTTAGTTTAAGGGATGCTATGGTTTGAATGTCTGTGTCTCTCTGAAATTCATTTTGAAATTTAATTCCCATTGTGGTGGTATTAAGAGGCAGGGCTTTTTGAGAGGTGATTAAATCCTGAGGGCTCCAGCCTCCTGAATGGGATTAATGTCCATATAAAAGGGCCTCAGAGAGCTGTCTGGCCCTTTTTTGTCTCTCTGACCCTTCTGCCATGTGAAGACACAGCATTTATCCCCTCCAGAGGATGCAGAAACATGACACCGTCTTGGAAGCAGAGAGCAAGCCATTACCAGGCACTAAATCTGCTGGCAACCTAATTTTGGGCTTCCCAGCCTCCAGAACTGTAAGAAATACATTTCTGTGCTTTATTAATTACCCAGTCTCTGGTATTCCACTATATCAACTCAAATAGACAAAGAGGAGTCAAGAAAAGTCTCTTTGAGATGATGGCCTTTGAGCTAAGAATTGAATTCTAGTCTTGGTGCTGTGCCATTCACTAGTTATGTGAACCTTGGGCAAGTTAGTCAACTTATGCATTTGTTTATTCCTAAGTAAAATGTGGATTATATGTAATAGTATAATAATGATATCTACCTTATGGTGTCATTTTGAGAATTCAAATGAGGTAGTGCATGCAGAGAATTATTCACAAAGTTTAATACATAAGTGCTCAGCAAAGAATAGTGTGTGGTTATCTATGACTATACAGTTGACCCTTGAACAACACAGGTTTGAACTGTATGGGTTCACGCATACAGAATTTTGTTTCAATATATATATTGAAAAATTTTTTGAAGATTTGTGACAATTTGAAAAAACTTGCAGACCAACTGCATAGCCCAGAAATATTGAAATGGGAGAGTTCCCTGGCTCCACCTGCAAGACGTGTGACAGGAGTGTGGCTCTCTGTTCAGCCAACGGAAGCTGAAACGCCTTATGGGATGGGAAGCACACAGATGGGCAGGTACAGGAACCAGGACGAGCACTTTTGGGCTCCAGCCCTATAGCAGCATCTAGGGGTGGGTGACTGCCACTCCTAAAGCCCAAGTGGGTGCATGTTACAGTGCACTCTTTTAGCCTTGCTGCCTGCAGGTGGCTTAAGGATTAACCAGTGGACTCTGCCTTTTGCAAGGGCAGGGGTAAGCATGACAGCTTTCTGTATCCCAGGCCCTTGTCCAACATCCTGGAAGAATCAGGTCACACACAGACTAGAAGGATGAATATGGGGGGTTTATTGAATGGTGGAGGTGGCTCTCAGCAGGAGGGATAGGGAGCTAGACAAGGGATGGAGTGGGAAGATGATATTGCCCTGGAGTTTGGCCATACAGTGGTTGATTCTCTGACCATACCCAGCCGAACTCCTCTCCTTCTCTGCCTCACTGGTCTGCCATTTGTCTGCTTGTCTCCTCTTCTCTTCATCTGCTTCTGGAGCCTGGGGTTCAAAGTTTATATCAGTACAGGATAGGGGGCATGACAGGTCAAAAGGTAAGTTTTTGGGCACGAAAACAGGAATGCCAGTTCTCACTTAGGCCACAGGTATCCGTACTTGAGGGTAGGGCCTTTTCCAGGGAACCACCCTCTTCTACCCAGTATTTCCCTGTCTCCTGTCCATATCAATATCAAAAAAAATTAAGGAAAAGGTACATCACAAATGCATAAAATATATATAGACACTCATGTATTTTATCACCTACTACCATAAAATATACACAAATCTATTATAAAAATAGATTTAAAATATGTTTTAAAATATATGCCACAAACACAGATCATATATGGCATCATTTGCAGTTGAGAGAAATGTAAACAAACGTGTAGTTGCAGTATTAAATCATAACTGTTTAACATTAACTCTACATACTGTACTACTGTAATAATTTCTAACCCCCTCCTGTTGCTATTGCGATGAACTCAAGTGTTGCCTAAAAGGCCAGGAGATGCTGATCATCTCTGCATGAGCAGTTGTCTCTCCAATAAATTGCGTATCACTGTAAGAAGTGATCTCTCTCAGTTCTTGCGTATTTTTCATCATGTTTAGGGCAATACTATAATCCTTGAATAACAACACGGGACCCGTACAAAGTGCTCCCAAGAAGCAGAGAAAAGTCATGCCGTTACAGGAAACAGTTGAATTGCTTGATATGTACCATAGATTGAGATCTGCATTTGTGGTTGCCCACCATTTCAGAGGGACAATTCATTTTGTAAACAGGTGATGTAAATGTATGGTATTGATAAGCACAGTACAGTACTGTACATGTATTTCCTCTTCTTTATGATCTTCTTAATAACGTTTTCTTTTTTCTAGCTTATTTGATTGTACGAATACAGCATATGATACATATAACATATAAAAGATGTGTTAATTGACTGTTTATGTTACCGGTATGACTTTCAGTCAACTATAGGCTATTCGTAGTTAAGTTTTGGGGGAGTCAAAAGTTATTTGTAAATTTTTTCCTGTGCCGGGGTTGGCCCCCCAGCTCCTGCATTGTTCAAGGGTCAGCTGCACTTTGTCCTTCGTAAACAAGCCATTAAATTGTGCAAGGTGGGGATTATCATGTCTATTGTTTAGTTAAGGAAATTGATGTTTAGAGAGGTGAGGTGATAATGAGTCACCTCATGATCATTAAGTGCTTTGAAACCCAGATTATTTGCAATTAAATAGAGGGTTCTATTAGCAGTGCTATCCTGGAGACACTTTGGCAGGCTGGAAACCAGGAACATTTGAGGATAGGCAACCATTTTATGCTCTTCGAATCAGAATAGGACTTGCCATCCTATTCTCAGACTTCTAAGAGGTATGAAACAATCATTTTAATGGTCTCTAGAAATAAAGCATCATTATAGGGGATCAGTAATACTAAATGCAGTAGATATAAAGTAACTTCTTTCGGTTAGTTGAAAGTATGCGCCATCACTTGCTCCTGAATAATAAGCAAATTCGTTCATTAAAACGAATACTCTCCTGTGAAACTCTAACCTATTTTTTGCTTAGCCCAGTGTGTTTTTAATCTAATAGAGTTAGAAAAAATTAATTCACATGTGCTAAAATCATTACGTTTTTATATTCAACAGTGTCTGATATATAGAATCTATAAAAGTTGTGTTATTACAAATTGATAGGCTGTGATGGTACATAATAAAGTTAAACCAATGTTCATAGGAAAGATTCACAACCCTAGAGTAAAACAAACAAACTTCTTAGTGAAATGATGTTCCAGAGGGGAAGGCTGACCATGTCTTCCTGTGCCCACCAAAAAGCCACTTACAACATTCCTATCAGGTGGCCGAGAATCTGGAATTCACTTCAGGGAATAATCTGTGTCTACTTTTATTCAGGTCTTTAGCAAAAAGAACAGGAAGAGGTCTGACGCTCAGTCCCAAGTAAGGTCAGGGACCAATGAGCTGCTGGCTTTAAATTAAACTGCATACAGCAAAGATAGTCCCTTTTTGCTGTTCCATTGATGAACATACAGTGTTAACTATGTGCCAGCCTACATTTCAGGCATTTTACATGAATTAACTAATTTAATTCTCATAGCAGCATTACAAGGATAAGTGCTATGTATTAGTTGCTAAGGCTGTGATAAAATACCACAGCCTGGGTGACTTAAACAACAGAAATGTATTTACTCACAGTTCTGGAGACTGAAAGTCCAAGTTCAAGGTATCAGCAGGGTTGGTTTCCTCTGATGCTTCAACCCATGGCTTGCAAATGGCCACTCTCTTGCTGCCACTTCACATGCACTTTCCTCTGTGCCATCATACCCTTCCCATCCCCGCTCAAGGTTTCTTCCTCTCATAAGGGCAACCGTCATATTAGATTAGGGCCCCACCCCGATGGCCTAATTTTAATTTAATTATCTCTTTAAAGACTTTATCACTAAATAGGTTTACATTCTGAGGTAGTAGGTGTTAGAACTTCCACCGATGAGTTTGGGTTGGGGGGAGGTTACACAGTTCAGCCCACATTATCTTTGCTTTAGAAAGGAGGGAAGGGGCCAGGCACGGTGGCTCACACCTGTAATCCCAGCACTTTGGGAGGCCGAGGCGGGCAGATCACTTGAGGTCAGGAGTTTGAAACTAGCCCGACCAACATGGTGAAACTGCGTCTCTACTAAAAATACAGAAAAATTAGCCTGGTGTGGTGGCGTGCGCCTGTAGTCCCAGCTACTCTAGAGGCTGAGGCACGAGCATTGCTTGAACCCGAGACGTGGAGGTTGCGGTGAGCTGAGATCGTGCCACTGCACTCCAGCCTGGGTAACAGAGTGAGACTCTATCTCAAGAAAAAAAAAGAAAAGAAAAGAAGAGGAAATAAAGGCACCAGAGGATTAAGTCACTTGTCCCAAGCAACACAATTGTAAGAGCAGAGTTGAGATTTGAACCCAAGCAACTGACTCCTGAATGAAAACACTTTTACCTACTACACTATAGTGCCTTGCATGCCAAGAAGGTGGGGATTCCCTGCCTCGTCCATGAATGCGCTTAGCAGATTCGTTTCTCTGCACAGTTTCTCGTTCTGTGTGGGATGGAGGCAAACCTATGACAGTTATTCCTAACTGAATTTTATTACTTTTTTGAACATGGTATATGAAGAGGATAAGAAGAAAAGCCCAGGCGCGGTGGATCACGCCTGTAATGCCAGAACTTTAGGAGGCTGAGGCAGGTGGATCACCTGACTGAGCTCAGGAGTTTGAGACCAACCAACTAAATCCTGTCTCTCCTAAAAATACAAAAATTAGCCAGGCGAGGTGGCATGTGCCTGTAGTCCCAGCTACTCAGGAGGCTCAGGCAGGGGAATCACTTGAACCCGGGAGGCAGAGGTTGCAGTGAGCCAAGATCACACCACTGCACGCCAGCCTGGGCAACAGAGCAAGACTCTGTCTCAAAAAAAAAAAAAAAAAAAGATTTGAAGAGAATACAATCTGTTTACTCAAACAGTAGTTTATACTGAGTGAGCATTCCCTGGAAGAGGATAACTCTGAGGGACAACCCCATCTTTCTTGTATCATAATGCCTCCATCTGGAATGTAAGAAATTCAGGCCTCCTAAAGACCTCCAGTGGCTGGCATGTTCACAGCTTGTCTCACTTCCTGTTATCATTTAGGAAGAAGAAAGAAAGGTGAGAATTCTCTTTATCAGAGCAGAGAGTAAAGGTGGCCTGAACCTTTGAAAAACTGTACTTCTAGAAGAGATGAACATCATGGAGATCTGTCTGACTTCTGAATTGGTCACATACTGCTTTGTTCAGTTACTTGAGCTGATTGTTATCAACTCTGGCTGCCTCTATCCTTCCTGAAGAACTGTTTTGAGTAAGATCTCTTTGCTTTCTTTCTCAAAATGGAAGCTGGAGGTTGAAAAGCAGTGTAGTTCCCAGGATGAAATTTGCATATGTCTTAACTACAAGAAGTTTGTTTTAAGCAGGTGTTTCACCAATGACCAGGTGATTTTGCGAAATATTTGTCAGTAGCTTCCAAGGGCTACATACTTCCATGTTCGGGGGATAAACTCATGATCGTTAAATGTTTTGAAACAATAAGATCCTGGCTTCTCATTTGACATATAGATTTCTAAATGTCATACCTGAAAAAATGTCCCAACATAGACTTTTTTCGGAAAAAGACCTCAAGAAATTAAGAAATTACAATTAATAAAATCTAGCCTGTTGTTCAACCTCAGAACTGGCTTTTTCTGGATTTTGCTGCCCCCTCTGCCATTGATGAAAAATGACCTTGCCAATTTATCTTGAATTTTCAAACTGAAGGAATATTGGCTATTACTCAGCCCAGCTCCTTCATAAAGCTGGACTTAAAATTCACATTCAATGGTGAAGGAAACATTCAATAAGCTACAGGGGTATGGGGATCTCTTTGTTGTTCACTGCCGTCTCTTCTGCGCCTAGCACAGTGTTTGGTCTATGGCAGGTATTCAATAAGTCGTTTCAAATGGGTAAATGGTTACAGACTCCAGTGGCTGAAAAATACCTGAAAAGGGCCATATGATTAATTTCCCCAACTTTTTCAAAACCGTATTAAATCCTGTACAAAATACATATTTATCCTTTTGCCAAAGTCTATCAAAGAAGGACATTTCACAACCTCTGTAATAAAGTATTCCAGGCACTAATGACCTTCACTGATCAGAAATCTCCCTTTGATAGATCCTCTGTCCCTCATTTGCACTAATCCTAAGCTGACTGTTTCTTTGAAAGCCAGTATTCACTTGCCCCTCTGTCATCTTTTTCACTAGCCTGAATAGACTTTATTGTTTTCACTTTTTAGTCATTTCCTTGTTTCTCCTTTGGGACCTCTAAGTTTTTCTTGTCCCTCTTAACTATTAAAATTATTCTGAATGTATAGAGGTCAACTATTAAAGTGATTACAGAAATGTAAAAGGGTTTTAGATAAAAATCTATTTCAAATGCAAATACACACACAAAAAATGATAAGGATAAGCCTTTTCTCTTTATTGTAAAAATGCTTTTGAATGGAACGCTGGATTTGGCAAGAAGGGGAGAGGGAAGAGAAGAGTTTTTTTATTTTTTTATTTTTTTAATGCTTTCCTCCATTTTCCCACATGAATTTTTTTTCAGTCTCCCTTACAGTCTATGCCTGACAATTCTCTAGGAGGCTGCTATTTCAAATGCATTGTCGTACCTGTTAGCTGAACTGCAAATTGTCACCTTTCTCTCTTGGGAGTCCTCCTGCCTAGTAAGACTGAAGAAAAATCCAGAAAATCATTTCTAATTACAACTGTACTGAAGCTGACCAGAAACATCATAAACCCAACCTTATTTCTCACTGGAGTGGCAGAGCCTTAACATTGCTATCTGCTTTTTAGATTAGTAACAATAGTTGATTTTTTAAAATATGCTATGGTTTCCCTGAACAGAATTATACAGTGTGGGTAAGTTAGAGGAGATAATAAAGGAGGTTTCATACCTTAATGATAACCCGTCATGGGGTTTTGTTTATTTATACAGCTTGAATCCTTCAGAAAATTGAATTTTTATTGTTTTTGTACCTTTCATTCCTAAGCCTCAACCCATTCCTATGGGGAAAAAAATATTACTTAAAGAACAGCTTGCTAGCTAATGCACACACAGAGATGGCAGGATGGACACATGGTATATCAGTGCTGGGGAGTTTCTTGGCATCTTGGTTCTTTTGAAAACATTATTTCTGATATTACTCTTCCTCCAAAGGAAAACACCAAGTGAAAATGAAAATAGGTATAGCCTTGTGAAGCCACAAGAGTATTAAGAAATTGGTTTTTCAATCCTGTTTTTTTTTTCTTTGTCAAAATTGTACATGCACAAGATTAAGGAGTCGAGTAATAAAACATAGTTCTATAGTAATAATAATTCTAATTTCAAAATAGCTAGAAGATTTAAAATGTTCCCAACACAAAGAAATGATAAATGTTTGAGGTGATAGATATCCTAAATACCCTGATTTAATCATTACACATTGTAGGCAGTTGGGGACAATAAAAGAGAATAAGTCTTGTTTTCAACAGTGGGATATTGGTTGATTATATCTAAAACTAAAAAATAGCAAAGCAACAATGTAATCATATTATTTAGACCTGCATTGCTCAGATCTAAATATATCAAAATATCACATATACCCCATAAATATGTACAACTATGATGTCTCAATAAAAATGATTCTATTATATCATAGAATATGGTTCTATAGTAATATGACAAACAGTGGCCCTCTGACCTCCTCCATGCCCTAGATCTTGATCCCTGAAGTTAACTTTCATCTATTTTAGTGGATCTTTTGATGTTTAATGCTATTAGCCTAAATCAGCACTGTCTGGTAGAAATATAATGAGAACCACATATGTGAATTGTAAATGTTCTAGTAGCAACATTTTACAAGTCAAAACGAAAAAGTAAAAAAAATTTCATTAACCCGTTATGCCCCAAATATTATCATATCAAGATATATGCAATATAAAAAGTCAATGAGATCTTTTGCATCTTTTTTTCATACTAAGTTTCTGAAATCTGGTATGCAGTTTACATCTACAGCACATCTCAATTTGGATGTAAAATTTTCATCAGAGATGTTTGATCTGTGTGTAGATTCCCTATAATTTGAAAAAGAAAAGGTTCATATATACAAGTTGTTCCAAACACTTAAAAACTTTCCAATAACTGAACTGAGTATAAGATCTTTAAACTTTAATCAGTTAAAATTAAATAAATTGAAAAACTTATTCTCAATTGCACTAGTCCCATGTCAAGTGTTCCATAACCACGTGTGACGGTGACCATTGTATTTAGCAATGCAGGTCTAAACAATATGATTACATTGTTACTTTGCTATTTTTTGGCTTTAGAAATAATCACTATTCCACTATTGAAAACAAGACTTATTATCTTATATTGTCCCCAACTGTATACAAATATATACACATAATCCTTTCTTGTCTTCCCATCCTTACCTTATAATTATATAATTGTATTATTTTGATTAAACCAACATAGATAGTTAATAGTTGTCTTTATTTGTTCCCTTAGCTTTCTGTGTACCTATTCTTTCCCATGTAAGAAATCATTCTGGGGATTCCCTTTGTCCCTGTTCTAAGCTGGATCCCATGTGACTTTTATTACAAGCCTTCTGCCTTCTTGGTTTACACCTTTATTTGGGTGGAAGATATGCCCTAGTTATTTTCTGAAAAAGGGTGCTTGGGGAGAGGGGAAAATGTTTTGAAATTCCTCAAATCTGAAAGTCTGTTTATTTTGCCCTCATAATTGATTAGTAGTTTGGTTGGGTGTAGCATTCTAGGTTGATAATAATTTTCTCTTAACATTTTCAAAGTTTGTGCCATCGCCTTCTAGCTTCCCATATTGCAATTGAGTTTTATGCCATTCTGAGTCTGGTTCATCCTCCTGAATGTTTGCAGTATCTCCTCTTGGTCCCAGATATCCTGAAATTTCATAGTGATGTGCTTTAGCCATGGGCCTTTTCAATATGGAGATCTGTGCCTTGTAGGAGTGGAAATTTTTCTTGAATTATTTCTTTGATCTTCTTTCCTACATTTTCTCTGTCCTCTTTTTCTGAAACTCCTTAGTATTATAATGTTGAGTTTTCTGTAATAATCCTCTAATTTTCTGTTTGTTTCTATCATTCTTTTTGCTTTACTTCCTAATTGCTTTCCAATAACTTTATCTTTAAAACTTTATCTTTTGAGTGTATTTCTGCTATATTGTTAATTTCTAAGCTATTTTCCTTATTTCCTGAATGTTCATGTATGTGTATAAAACTCATTATTATTTCATGGATATTTTCTCATATCATATATCACACTGCATAGTCTGTTCCTACCCAGTTACTTCTGTTTGATTTTTATGTATGTGCTTGTTTGTTGTTATGGTCTTTGTCATTCATATTTGAGACTTTCCTCACTTGTCTGGTCATCCTTGGCTGTCTGCTCATATTGAAGAATGAGAAACTGAAAAGCCAATTATAAGCTCTGAGCTTGTATGTTTCCTTGTAGAGTACTCTGGTTGAGTCATTTCTTTGGGGAATCACTGATTTCAGTATTTTTAGGTCTTTCCTGTTATGTGAGTTAGATTCACCAAAGAAAACACTTCAGATTTCTTGCCTAGATAATGGTGTTCTGAGAAAGCAGTTGGGAGAGACGGCTGGGGATCTCAATATTCAACTAACACTCCTGTTTTCATTACAGTACCCACTGTACATTTTGACTTAATACTTCTGTTTTCAGTACAGTACCCAACCCTCAACTGTGACTGGTGTCCCCTTCCCAGAACCTCTATTTTACCTTCTACTGAAAATAAATTCCCAATCTTCTGTCAAGGTATAGGAAGGCTGGTTCTCCAATGCATTGAGAAGAAGAGGATGTTTGTTAGATCTAATTGTTTGTCAATTTGTCTGTGTTGAGACAGAGTCTCACTCTGTTGCCTAGACTGGAATGCAGTGGCACGATCACGGCTCACTGCAGCCTTGACCTCCCAAGCTCAGGTGATCATTTCACCTCAGCCTCCTGAGTAGTTGGGACTACAGGTGTGCGCTGCCATGTCCAGCTAATTTGTTTTATTATTATTATTTGTAGAGATGGGGTTTCTCCATGTTGCCCAGGCTATTAATAGTTTCTTAATATAAAATTTGCTAATTTAAATTGTTTTTCTTTTCCCATTGCCAGTTTAGGATTAGCCTTTTTTTTTTTATTATTTTATTTTAAAATCAGGTATTACTTGGCCATAAGCTTTCCAGCTCCCAAAATTTTATGAATATTGCTCTGCTCACCTCTCATATTTACTTTCTATTGGAGGCTTATGCCTTTTAAGATATCCCTTTATTTTAATTTCTGTAATGTTGTGGGAGAAATCTGAGGCTAATGTTTTCATTAAATCTGCCATCTTGTATTGGAAATCTGACTTGTCATTCTTTTGTGTCTTTTGGAAATATCATTTATTTTTCTCGTGCAAATAGTTTATGAAACCCTTTCTTTCCTGCATGGCCTAACCCATTTTCTTCTTTTGTGAAAACTGTCTGTGAATTTTAAGCTGACGTGATAACATCTACCTTCTCATTCGTATTGTGGTGGTGGACAATGAGGAAATAATTCCTGGGTAAGAAAAAGTGTCCAAACCCTCTGTGTACATACATGATACTACAGAAAACTAAGTGTTTCTCAATTTGCATTGAGTTTTCCTTATATAAAAATAATGTTTTAGATTGGGAGGAGGAAGCAACAACAGATGCTAAAGTTGCTCACTTTCCTGTAGTCTGACTGTCAGAACCCAAAAGACAGAGAACTCCAGTAACAAAGCCCAGGTAATACTTGTCATCTTGCTAAATGACTCGTTCTGAAAGTAATGGACATACGTTCATTATCTTCATAGTATCAGCTCTTGTAGAAGTACCTTTGAAGAACAGATAAATGTCTTGGTGCCAGAAGACATTGCTTTGGGATAAATTATCTGTGTTCAGAACAATACCAAAACAGAAGTACATCACATCATCATGCTAATGATTTCACTATCGCACAGTGACAAATGACCTTTGTAACAAATTCCACATCAGGTAAATGGGTCATTTTACTCAAATTGCCTATTTAACATAAGACACCTAAAATGGCACGATAAGAGTACAGATAAGTCGAGGCTCCAGAAAGATTTGATTCTCCCTAAAGAATTTCACATAGCCAAATAGAGTCCTGAATGTGCTACTATATGTTGCGTCAAAGACTGTGACTTTTCTGATTCATGTTTGGGTGATCTTTATAACATCTGCTCTCTTTCATGGAAAGCTATAGTGAAAAGACGCTGCATGTGGATTTGCAGCATGAAGAAGGTGTTACCAGAGGGCTTGTGAATAACTGACAGGATATCTTTGGTTGAGTTCTGTTATAACAATAGGCAGCACCTAGCACAGAGCCTGGTGAGTAGTAATTGCTCAAGAAATAACTGAATGGTGGATGGCAATGATGATGATGATGATGATGATGATGATATGATGATATTAGTCTCACATAATCCAAACATAAAAGCTGGACATATTATGGTATAATCAATACAAACTTTTCTACCAATGTATTTTTAATTCAGAATGTTCTGTTTTATGCATGGAATATTGGCCTTTTAAAAACTCAGTTTTGGGAAGATCTTTCTGGCCACTCTCTCAACTACATAGCTAAAAGTGATATGCAAAGTAAATCAGGGACCTTTTTGTGCAAATCAAGGAACCTGTAGTTTTAGTCAAAGCAGTTAAATGATCTATTCGAGAGATTACTACCTTATTTTATCAATTCTAACTAATATATATTTTGCACATTTTAAGGCATCTCCAATTGGGATTTCTCATATAATGAATGAGTACATTTCTCCCTTCTTTTCACACCAAAAAGAAAGTGTTAGTAAATCCATGGTGTTCTCTTCAATACACTTTATTGACGAAATATAGCAAATAACATTATGGAGAACACAAGCTATTGGTCTAAATAGCAAGGTGCTTTTCTTAATTTATTCCCTGATTAGGTTTAGAGAAAAGAAGAATGTCTTCCGTAAACTGAAAAGTCAAAAAGAACTTATCTCAGACCAGTTATGCAAGTTGAATTGGCTACCTACAAAAAGACAAAGAGTAGGCCCCTCACTGAGAAATAAGTACCCTTGGTCATTTTGATCTCCAGTGTAAGTTACAGGAGGTTGAGGCCCAACCTGCAGGGTGGCGTTTTGACTACAATGTATAATTCAAAGTGATAACACAAAATTAAAGATTAGTAAAACTGATACCAAATTGTACATAAGCATACATTTCTTTACAAAGACAAAACTGAAACAAAACAAAATCTTAAAATCTATAAACAAATTATCTCCTTATGCATTTAACCAAAATTTTTTTGTTGTAATAAACTTTTTAAAAATAGAATACGGGAATAGTGTGCTAATCCTCTTTCTAAGACACCTGTTTATACTGTATGCTAATTGCTTGAACGACATGACTGTGCCATACTACCACCACCTGGTGGCAGCATACCTAATTTGAGGATGTGCAAGTTTTTTTTCTTTTTCATTTTAACATTGTGAATATTCCCTTGAAGGTCAAAACAGCAAACTAGAAATACGAAGGACAGAAAATATTACAATACTTATTCAGGTACTTAGAGCTCGTTTGTGGGCGTTTATTAGTCCACCTCCGTACGGAAATGAACTATCATGATCCCTTTCTGCCATTTACTCTTACATTTATTTTCTTGGTTGCTAATTTGAGATAAATTGGCCTTGGCATGTGTATTCAATCTTTTTTTTCCTCAAGTGTTATACAGATTGCCAAGTGTTAGAGATGAGCTTGTGGGTTTGTATGTATGGCTCATGAATGCTTTGATTAACTTGTTAATAAGCCAGGTGGAATCTCATTACAGAAAGTTTGTCCTGTTGAAAAAATGTTAAGTATATGATAACGAGTTTGCACAAACGGCTTCTCATGGGCAAAATTATAAGATATGTGAAGATTCTCTTCCATGCCCTGCCTTCTTTCCCCTTCCCTCATATCTACTTTAGCAGCCTTCTCTCCAAGGACCAGTTCTGATTCTCTCCTTCCTGTCCAGGATATAGCTTCCCACCCACACCTTTTCCACAGCCTGCCCAGAGCTTCTCTCACAACATCTCCCTAGTCCCACAATCAAATTGAAATTAATCTGTCCTATACCTTTTCGCAAGCTCTTCGAGGTTCTTAATGCAGGGGTTTTTAAACTTGATTTCCATGGCAATGAATGTGTCTGATGATATTACATCTGTGACCCAGCTCCAATAACATGCCAGCATTTGTGCAATGCCTTGTGCATAATCTGTAATTTTTGTCCAGTCAAGAAATCATATTGGCCAGGCATGGTGGCTCATGCCTGTAATCCCAGCACTTTGAGAGGCTGAGGTGGGAGGGTCATTTGAGGCCAGGAGTTCACAACCAAACTAGGCAAGGTAGGGAGACCCCATCTCTACAAAAAATAAAAACTAAGCTGGGCATGGTGGCGCACGCCTGTAGTCTGAGCTACTCAGGAGGCTGAGGTGGGAGAATCGCCTGAGCCCAGGAGTTGAGGTTGCAGTGAGCTATGATTGTGCACTCCAGCCTGGGTGTCCCTGGAACAACAACAAAAGCAAAGGACTACAAACTAAAAATGGTGATATTATAGGACTATCCTTGAATCTGCTCTAATTTTATTTTCTCTTTGAAGTAGATCTTTTAAACTTCAGAATGTTTGAATCCATCATATGGCTTGTGATATCGCACAACTGACTGTGACACACCAATATGTCAAGACACTCAAGTCCACTATTCTGGTCATGGTCTGACGTAATACGTCAACCAGTGTATCTAAAGATAACACATTTGATTAAAAATAAAAGGTTGAGCTGACTTCATTTTATCCTCCAAAATAACTACAGGAATATGAGAAAGAAGAGAGTCACATTTTGATAGATTATTGAGAGATGTTTGGACCTGATAGGGCCTTTTACAAGCTTTTAAAAAGTGTCAGGTGGTCAGTTTCTTATTCTATCTATGCATGGCATCCATCCTTTGTATGTTCCCCAATCTTGGTCTAGTAGACACCTATTGGATTAATTCCTCAGCACACCTTTTCTGAGGCTTGACCCCTCTTTAGAGCTACACGATTACGGTGAAGTGTCACATTCTGCCACTCCAGCCCTTAGGCACATTTGTCGTTAAACCATGGGTCAGCTGAACCCATTTGGATATGGAGATAGCAAAGAAAATAGTTTCTCTCTAGTGGCTATGCAAGTACATGGAATCCTGAGCACTAAATTTGCCATGTTTTTATGACGTGGATAAAAGCAGCAGCGAAAGCTGGACTGCAGGGAACAATAAAGAAATCTCAAATGACATCTGAGTTCTCATTCCAGGTTGTTCTCGAGGCCCAGAAACATTTCTGTCCTTGGGCTTTCTGAGATACTCTTCCATTCTTATTATGATCCCTCCTTTTTTTTTTTTCCTAAGCTGCATTGAGTTACTATTCCATTACTTTCACACAAAGAATTCCTAAGTGAAGTATCTAGTAACATAAAATGCATTTATAGTCTCTTTCTTAAAGGGAAGGGTCTTTTGGGGTGTTATTTTAAGAACGTAATAAGTTTATTTTATTGCTCTTTCCATTTTCTTTTATTTGACCAAAAAGGAGAGAATGATATGTGTATTACTTATCTGTTTACATTCTTTTCATTTGAAGATAATCTCTTCAAATGAAGAGACCATGATTTTTTTGGTATCAAGCCTGAAGTGTCTGGCACAGCACCATATATATGACAGAACCTAATAAAAACATAATCATGATGTTGCATTTGATTATAAAAAGGAGAAACCTCAATTGACCAGGAACTTAGAGGACAGCAAAATAACAGAAAAGCTGTGATCAAAGGAGGTGCCGCAAATTATATTTTCCAAAGGTGGTTGCAATAATATCTTCCACCCCACATGCTCTCTAAAAAGTTGCCACTCCCTCTTCAAGATGCAGTTGATCCCTCCCTCCCAGCCCCGCCTCCCCCCATGCCCCACCCCACGCCAACCCCCACCCCTCCTTAAATCTGGCTGGGCTCGTGTCTTGCTTGCAATCAGTAATGAGGTAGAAATAATGCAGCAAGATTTCTGAGGCTAGGTCTTAGGTGATAGAGTCTCTGCCTTGTTTGCTGGAATAATCACCCTTGAAGGTTTTGGATGGCCCTGAGTCTGCCACATTCTGAGGAAGTCCAAATTAGCCTGTGTGAAGAGACCACATGGAGAAGTGCCAAAATTGCATGAACAGAGAGAGATGCCTTGCAAGCCCCTTCTGTTCCAGCTCTCAACTCTCCAGTCCCAGCCACTGTTTGACTGGGACTGCAGGGGGACTCCAAGCCAGAACCTCCCAGATGAACCCTCCCCAACTTCCTGACCCGCAGAAACCATGAGAGGTGATAAAAATGACTGCTGGTTTCAACCCTTACATTTTGAAGTGATTTGTTCCTTCGCAATGGTAACTAGAACAGGAAGAATAACCTCAACATCTGCAGTAACAGAGTTTTCTTGATGCCATTCTACGAGTCATATCAGAGTTATTGAAAAACACACAAGCAGGCCGGGCGTGGTGGCTCACGCCTGTAATCCCAGCACTCTGGGAGGCTGAGGCAGGTGGATCATGAGGTCAGGAGATCAAGACCATCCTGGCTAACACGGTGAAACCCCGTCTCTACTAAAAATACGAAAAAAAAAAAAAAATTAGCCGGGTGTGGTGGCAGGCGCCTGTAGTCCCAGCTACTCGGGAGGCTGAGGCAGGAGAATGGCATGAACCTGGGAGGCAGAGCTTGCAGTGAGCCCAGATCGGGTCACTGCACTCCAGCCTGGGCAACAAAGCGAGACTCTGTCTCTGAAGAAAAAAAGAAGAAGAAAGAAAAACACACAGGCAAACAAAAATATTTGAGGATCAATCTTCAAAGCCAAGAGGATGAGAAAATGCATTATTCTCAGCTGTACATTTTTTCTTAAACCTTTTTATTATTATTATTATTACTTTTTTTTGAGACAGAGTCTCACTCTGTTGCCCAGGCTGGAGTGTAGTGGTGTCATCTCGGCTCACTGAAATTTCCACTTTCTGGGTTCAAGCAAATTCTCATGCCTCAGCCTCCTGAGTAGCTGAGATTACAGACATGCGCCACCACACCTAGCTAATTTTTGTACTTTTAGCAGAGACAAGGTTTCGCCATGTTGCCCAGGCTGGTCTTGAACTCCTGGGTTCAAGTGCCACCCGCCTCGGCCTCTCAAAGTGCTGGGATTACAGGTGTGAGCCACTGTTCCCTGCCAAACCTAGCCTTTCTTTTAAAAAGTAAATGTAACTTTTATTTAGACTAACACCGGTTTATTTAGTGCTTTCTGTAGCCGTTGCTCCCATATGTGAAATGTGGTGGTAATGAGCCAGATGATGGATATGGTGGTGGAATTGTTTTGGTTACTCAATGATTGTCAGTCTGTAGTGATGTATAATTACAAACAATACACTTATAGACAATTGAAGGGAAGGAAAGGGAAGAAGAAAAAAAATCAATTTCAATATAATGGCTTATCCTGCTAATTTACTAACTGATTTAACAGTTACTGTAAGTTCTTCTGATACTCATATACCCCTTACAAAATGATTGACTTAGATAGCAAATTACCCATGCAGTTAATTGCCATCCCTCTTTCTAGGATACTGGCATAACATGCTCTATATAATCAGAGGAAGACGAAGGTCTGGAGAAACATGCACAATGAGACTTCTGAATGAAAAACTGACTTTGCTGTAGGTGATGTTGAACGATATTTAAAAGAATTTTCACGCAACCCTCCAACTTCAGGAAGAAAAAAAGTTTCTTCCTGATTTTTTATAAATGAAAACATGGTTACATACCCAAACCAAAGCACTCAGAGAACGTTATTTCATCCACTCATTTCCAGGATGGCAATCTAGTTTTAGATGTTTAGATCTAGTTTTAGATGAATCTCGGCATATCTAAATAGTACGTGCAAATTTTACTCAATACTTTAATTGATTTTCCCAACTACACGTGAGAAGAACTTTGACAGCCTGGGAAACAATATTAACCTCCTCAAGGGTCCCAGAACATGGAAGCTGAAATTTGCCAAATGGCACCCTCGTGGTTTGTATGTTGATGCAGTTTCTCCACATGTCTAACGTTCCCCTGGGGAGAAGTGGAAGCCCTTAGAGAATTTGGCTCATTAGCAATGAAAGATATTTGAAATTCACTCAAGGACTATGTAGCAGAAGTAAAATTTGCCTGTTTTGGAGGCAACTGGGATTTTGCCTCTTTGATGATACCTTTTCATAGCTCCCTGATAGACTGTTGAATCCAGAGAGAAAACAACTTGCAAGTGAAAGTATGTATGGAAAATATTAATGAATACTAACTTATTCCTACACTGCATGGAAATTTAAAATGCAATGGTTCTCGTTAAAATTGATTTCTTCCAGAAAATAAGGATTGGTTCCATCCAAAATAGTACGTAATGGGAAAAATGCCCTGATTTAACAACTATATGTTTAAGTGATAAATATACTCATCCATGAAGCCTGATGTTGGTTGTCATTTCATTATAATTGCCCTTATTTTACTTAATTAGCATGCTTTTTAGAACAATCTGGCTAGAAAACACATGCCCTAACTCAGATAATGTACAGTTGCCATGGTTTAAGCTAGCATGATTGTTTTTCAGCTTCAGCTTCATTCATTTCTTTAAAACATCTTTTGAAACAAGTAACTCAACCTTGAATGACAGAAATAAGGGAAAACATTATGTTTGCCCTCCCCACCATCCTCTCACCTTCCCGAGAGCTCCAGGTAATTTTATTGAGGTGGAATTCACATGACATAAAACTGACCTTTTTAAACTCTAAAATTAAGTCGCATTAAGTACGTTTCTAATGTTATGCAATCATCACTTCTATGCAGTTTCAAAATATTTTCATCCCTTGCAAAGGAGACCCCATACCTTTTAGGCAATTATTCCATATTCTCCCTTCCTTTCAGCCTATAGCAATCACTTTGCTTTCTGTCTCTATGAATTTACCTATTCAGAATATTTC
Source organism: Chlorocebus sabaeus (assembly GCF_047675955.1). Lineage (NCBI taxonomy): Eukaryota > Metazoa > Chordata > Mammalia > Primates > Cercopithecidae > Chlorocebus > Chlorocebus sabaeus. The sequence goes on from NC_132933.1 coordinate 55,507,350, forward strand.
ATACAAATGGATCATACAATATGTGGTCTTTTGTGTCAGGCTTCTTTCGCTTAATGTTTTCAAGATTCACACATGCTACAGCATGTAACAGTACTCCTTTGTTTTGTATTGTTTTGTTTTGTTTTGTTTTGTTTTTGAGACGAAATCTCGCTCTGTCGCCCAGGCTGGAGTGCAGTGGCACGATCTCAGCTTACTGTCAGCTCCACCTCCCAGGTTCACGCCATTCTCCTGCCTCACCCTCCCGAGTAGCTGTGACTACAGGCACCCGCCACCATGCCCAGCTAATTTTTTGTGTTTTTAGTAGAGACAGGGTTTCACGGTGTTAGCCAGGATAGTCTCAGTCTCCTGACCTTGTGATCCGCCTGCCTCAGCCTCCCAAAGTGCTGGGATTACAGGCGTGAGCCACCGCGCCTGGCCACAGTACTTCACTTTTTATGGCTGAATAATATTCCATTTGTGTATATACCACAACTTTTTGATCCCTTCATCTGTTGATGAAAATTTGGGTTGTTTCCACCTTTTGGCCATTGAGAACAGTGTTACTATGAGCATTTGTATACAAGTTTTTGTTTGACCACCTATTTTCAGTTCTTTGAGGTGTATACCTAAGAGTGGAATTGCTGAGTCATATAGTAGTTCTACATTTAACTTTTAGAGCAAGAACCAAACTGTTTTCCATAATAGCTGTACCATTTTGTATTCCTACCAGAGAAGCATGAGACAATATTACACAATTTCTCCACATCCTCAGTAACACTTGTTATTTTCTGTTTTGTTTGTTTGTTTGTTTAATTCTAGCCATTCTAGTGGGTGTGAAGTGATAGCCCTTTGTGGTTTTGATATGAATTTCCCTAATGGCTAATGATGTTTAGCATCTTTTCATGTGCTTGTTAGTTACCTGTATGTCTTCTTTGTAGAAATATCTATTCAACTCCCTTTTCCATTTTTTTGAGTTGTTTGCCTTTTTTGTTGTCAAGTTATATGTTCTGGATACTAGATCCTTATCAGACATAGGAGCTCCAGGTAATTTTGAAATGTACCGAGCTAGTTGTAATACTACACATTCCTAATGACATATGGATGGGAGTAATAGTCCATGGAAATTCTTGAACTTTCCTCAGAAAAAAATGGGGTCTATACCTTATGTACAGAAAGGATTATGCGAAAAAGAGGATGTGGCACTTATGTCTCATATACTAATAAACATCAGCAGGGGAAGGCAGGTTGAATTCCATATTTGCCACTTCAGTTGAAAAGCAAATGTCAGACTCTCCTTTTGTCCTGAATATAATAGAATGTGTTTGGGGCATGAACTGAATCCTTCTTACCATAGAAGATTAGTGCAGCATAACAAGCTGGAAGAAAGACATTTTCCCACTCATAAGAGGAATAGTTGTAGGAACTAAAAATGCCTAGCCTAGAGAGCAGGAAACTCGGGGGATATGAGAGCTGTCCACAAATATTTTAAGGACTGTCATGTGGAAGAGTAATTAGAATTGTTTTATATATCCCCAAGGGGTGAAACCAACACCAATGGGTGGAAAAACTTCAGGGAGACAGATTTTCAATTGTATAAAAGGACAAAATGTTCTGATAGTCAAGGTAACGCAAGGCTGGAATGGGCTGCCACAGCAGGAAATGGGCTTCACATCCCTGGACACAGGAATGCGTAGCTGTTGAGTCAGCCAGACAGTTTAGAATCCCAGTTCTGTCACACGTATTAGCTGTGTGAACTGAGGCAACACTTAACCTGTTTAAGCCTCAATTGACACATATATAAAATGGGACAAATAGTGGTTACCTAATAAGAGTACTATAATAATTGAATGTTCACTAAAGGGCATATACCCCTTAAGTGCAAAGGTGAGTAAAATCAACTGCACTGTCTTAGTAGTGTTTCTCTTTGTCTTTCTCTCTCTTCCCTCTTTCTCTCCTTCTACATCTTTTTCTCCTTTCCTTCTCTTTTTCTCTCCCTCCTCACCTCTTTCTTTCCTCTTTTCTCCTCCTTTCTGGTATAAGTGTTTAGAGTTAAACGTGCCTGTGCTAAATATGTATATAGTGTGGCTCCTTTGACAGCCTACAGAAAGATGCTGGAATCAAAACAAGATGAAGGGGGGCATCCATACTAAGGAGTACCAGAGCAAAAATTGGGTGAAGAGAGTGACCTGTGGAGGGATAGCCAAGCAAGAGGTCACTTAATGAGGGGTGTCAGAACTTGAGCCATATGATGGGACAGGCTGGTAAGATCTGTGGGGGCATAAGTGGGATTAGAAGGAATCCACATGGCAGGCAGTGACAATAGCCTGGCATGGAGTTCACACTCTGAGTAGGGCAAGAAACATACTTTCCCAGTAAGGGGGTTGAGGCAACAATGAGAAATTACTGCATGAAGGATGATTTATCAAATAAGTAAATACATTAAGAATAACAGGTACCTGGCACAGTGGCTCATACCTGTAATCCCAGCACTTTGGGAGGCCAAGGTGGGAGGATCACTTGAGGCCAGGACTTCAAGACCAGCCTGGGCGACATAGGAAGACACTGTCTCACAAAAAGTAAAATAAAAAATAAGCCAGACATGATGGCGCACACCTATAGTCCCAGCTACTCAGGAGGAGGAGGCGTGAGAATCACTCAAACCCAGGAGGCCAGGAGCTTGAAGCTTCAGTCAGCCATGATCATGCCACTGCACTCCAGCTTGGGTGACAGAGTGAGACCCTCTCTCAAAAAAAAAAAAAAAAAAAAAAAAAAGGAGCATGGTATCTCACTGCCTGAGATAAGTTAAACTATGGAAAAAGAAAAAAGGTAGAATGATCCCTGTGGTATTGGGATAGAGTTATTAGTGTAAACTGGTGGTTATCAATATATATAAACAATATATATAAATAGAAAAAATAAAGATAAATATGAATTTGTGTGTATATATATTATATGTTATATATTATATATATAATATATATACACACATATAGTATACATACATATATTCCCTAGTTCTATTCATGGAGAGGCCATGGGAACATCCCAATAGCAATGACTATATCTACCATTCGAACCTTAGTTTCTTGATATCCTCCTCCACTAAAAGAAACCATGACTCTGTAGAGAAAGGGCTAATTCTGGAGCTTGGGCAGGGAGGATACAAAGTCATCATGGAATATCTCATTATGCTAGAAAGCAAAGAGGTACCCAGAATGATGAGGAAATATCTAAGGGACATAGGAGCAAGTTTGAAAGAGTGTCCCACTGGCCAAATCTGGGGCAATTTAAGCATCAAAATAAATACTGAATTTGCTAGTAACATGATCCTATATGTAGAAAATGCCAGTAAACCCACACACAAAATCTATTAGGGCTAACAAAAGAATCAGCAATCCTGCAGTGTACAAGATCAACACACCAAAAACACCTATGTTTCTATACAAGAACAATGAACAATCTAGAAAGAAATTTTTTAACAAAATCTATTTACGATAGTATCCAAAAGAATAAAACATCTAGGAATAAATTTAACCAAAGAGGCACAAGTCTTGTACACTGAAAACTATACAATGTTGTTGAGAGAAATTAAAGAAGACATAAATAAATGAAAAGACATCTTGTGTTCATGAACTGGAAGATTTAAAATTGTTAAGATGGCAGTACTCCACAAAGCAATCTATAGAGTCAATGAATTTCCCTATCAAACTTCCAAAGGCCTTTTACTGCAGAAATGGAAAAGCCCATTCTAAAGTTCATATGGAATTGCAAAGGCCCTGAATAGCTAAAAAAAAAAAAAAAAAAAAAAAAACCAATACAACCTCATAAAAGGAAAACATAGTGAGAAGACTCACACTTCCCAATTTCAAAACTTACTGCAAACCTATAATAATCAGAACACTGTATGCTGGCATTAAGATATATATATAGACAAATTGAACAGAATGGACAGTCCAGCAGTAAAACCATATATCTATGGGCAATTGATTTTCAAGAAGGGGGCCAAGGCCATTCAATGAGGAGAGAATAGTTTCTCTAATAAATGGCACTGGGACAACTGGATATCCACATGTGAAAGAATGAAGTTGGACCTTTGTCTCACACCATATATAAAAATTAACCCCAAATGGATCAACAAACCTAATAAAGAACTAAAACTACAAAACTCTTAGAAGAATAACACGGGTTAATCTTCATGGCCTCATTTTTGACAGTTGATTCCTAGATATGAAAGTAAAAGTACAAAAAACAAAAGGTAAATTGAACTTTATCAAAATAAAAAGTGTGCGTCAAAGATTATTATCAAGAAAGTAAAAAGACAACTTACAGAAAGGGATAAAATATTTGCAAAATATATATTTTCTATTACCCAGAATATATTTTTTAAAACTCTTACAAAGTTCTCTTATAGAAAATATAAAGAACATCAAAAAGACAAAAACGTTCAATTAAAAAAATGAGCAAAGGATTTGAATAGGCATTTCTCTAAAGAAGATATTCAAGTAACCAATAGGCATGTGAAAAGATGCTCAACATCATTAATCATTAAAGAAATACAAAACAAAACCCCAATGAGATACCACATCATACTCACTAGGATGTCTAGAAGGAAAAAAACAAACAAACCAGAAAATAAAAAGCGTTAGTGGGGATGTGGAGAAATCGGAACTCTCAAATATTGCTGATGGGAATGTAGCTGCTTAGAAATCAGTTTCGTAGTTGCTCAAAAGGTTAACTGTAGAACTACCATATGACCCAACAATTCTACTCTTGGATAGGACTGGGGCTTCTTCACAGCACTTGCAAAGTTATTACAAGCTTAGCCTATCTACAAACACCAACTCTTTAAAATAAAACTACATTTAAAACACACCTGAAAGAATGGAAAATAGGTGTTCAAACAAATACTCGTACACAAATGTTCATAGCAGCACCGTTCTCAATAGCCAAGATACGGAAACAACCTAAACGCCCATCAAGAGATGAATATATAGGCAAGTTGTGGTATATACATATAACAGAATATTACCCAGCTATACAAAAGAGTAAAATACTGATGCATGCAACAACATGGATAAACCTTGAAAACAATATGCTAAATGAAAGAAGCCAGACATAATATATCACATATTATTCCATTTATATGAATATCCAGGATAGGTAAGTTCACAGATACAGAAAGCAAATTGGTGGGTGTCAGGAGCTAGGGAATGGGGAGAAACTGTTTAGTGAGTACAGGGTTTTATTTTAGGGTCATAAAAATGCTTTGGAATGAGATAGAGGTAGTAGTGGGACAACATCATGAATGTACTAAGTGCTGCTGAATTATTCACTTTAAAATGATTTATGTTATGTGAATTCCACCTCAATAAAAATAAATAAATAAATAGTTATTTATGGTAATGGTAATTATCTTTTGGAGAAAATAGGAAACCATGAGTTTATGGTGAGATACACTTTTAAATGAACATGTTGAAAGCTTGTCAAGGAATGGATTTCCACATGGCTTCAATGTACCTTCCCCCAAAATATTAATACAGTAATTGAAGATGCTTACTTTAGGGGAACTGAGTGATGGGTATATAAGACTCACTGTGCTATATATTTGCTGTAAGTCTAAAATTATTTTAAAATAAAAAATTACAAAATGAGATAAATGGGGAAAGATTAAATTTATGTCAGAGATGTCTGGCAGACATTATCTTACTCAAGTTATCAAAGTGGACATCAACAAGAATGGAACAAATAGAAATTACATGCCACATGACAGAATGCAGTGAGAAGATGCAGCAGCACTTCTGGGATGTTCCCGCCAAAGGTCCGTAACTGGAACCTAATTAGGATGCAACAGACAACCCAAAATGAGGGACAAGTGACAAAACAACTGGCCCATAATCTTTGAAAGTGTCAAGGTCAGGAAAATCAAAGTTAAATTAAGGAAACATCTTAGACTAAAGGAGGATAAAGAGTCATGACCCTTTACCCTCAAGTATGACAATCAAGTGTTACACCTGAGTCTGAACTGGATCCTTTTGCTATAGAAAACATTATTGGAACGACTGGCAAAACCTGAATGGGATTTGAGGGTGAGATAGTAATAATGAATGTCCTGATTTGAATGGTAGCATTGTGGTTAAGTAGGACAGTGTTCCTGTTTGTAGGAAACATGCACTAAACTAGCATGGATGGGGTGATGAGGCATCAACGTACCCTTAAGCGTTTCTGGGGGAAACATTTCATTTGTACTATACCTGCAACTTTTCTATAAGTTTGAGATTATTAAAAACAAAGAACAAAAAACCTAAAGCCAATTTACTGAAGGTGCTATTCTTCAAGTGTTTAAAATGTCATTCTACAACACCAGACTTATGAGAATCGGATCGCAGAAACTGTTTTGGCTGTAAAGGCCAGATCTATCATTTATCCTAATGATCTTTCTTTTCTTGGGATAAGTTACCCGTGACATAGCTCATTACCAAGGTGGGGGTGGGGTCAAGGGAGAAGTCAGGGAAGCATAATGCTGCCTAAGGGAGGAGCTACATGGAAGTGGGTGTTGAAGAGAGGTATAATTAGGAACTAGTGCTTACCACAACTACCCTCATTGCCCTCTCCTCCCCCCTCAACCTGCTACCAGTGACTGGGCAATGGCTCCATACTTTGAGGACAGCTCTGTATAAGGGCATTTAATTAATGTGTTGACTCAACTGACTCCTTGCTATTTTACTGACAAATCCATCCACTTTAAGGGCCCCAAGCCTTTCAGAGTAGACTCATTTTTTTTTTTTTTTTTTTTTTTTTAGTTGAGAAAGTGAGAGCTTACCTTTGTAGTTACACTGTCAGAATCTTTTATTAGGACATGGGGTAGGAGCAGGGGACTTTAACTCTGAAAGGTAAGAGAACCTCATTTCTTAGCATAATGGTCGGGGAACATAAAACAGTCCAGGAGCCACAACATAAAAGTAATGTCTATCAAGTGTGCAGTTAAGCATTACCTAAATATAATAAACTGCAGGCAACAGCATCCACCCAGCAACACACGGTAAGATTACTCCCTTATCCTTTTATATTACAGTATGACAAAACCACTTTCAGAGAGAAATTGAGGCTTCTTCACAGCACTTGCGAAGTTATTACAAGCTCAGCCCAGCTACATGGGCTGCATCTACAAACACCGACTCTTTAAAATAAAACTACATTTAAAACTCTCTGCCATTCTACTTGACAAACAATCCATGCAGTCCATGGCAACACATATTAGTTGCAGTTCCGATCCTTTTTTGGACCCTTATTTTATGTCTCATGCTATATTAAGAGAACTTGGAAAGAGGTACCCTATGAAATGAGTGAGAGAACACAGCACCCACTAAAATTCATGTCTCACTTAAGATCCTGATAGAGGGTTGGCAAGAGGTGGGGAGGGATGGCAATGAATTGTTTCCACAAAAACAGCCCTTCGTCCTTGGATAATGACACCACTTTAGCAATAGGTAGCCTAATCACTCACCCTCATTTAAACTGCTCCGATAGGTATAACCTGGTTCTTCAAGCACCCTCCTTATCATATAGCAAAGTATTTACATTCCCTGTTTAGCAGGATGTTCTACATCATAACAGCAAGGTCACTGCAATTCATTAATGATTAAAGATGAGAAGAAATCAGTAAAAACAGGATAATATCATTTGTCCAGAGAACCTGAAGCCAGTTTGCTAGGAATACGGATAAGTGTTCTATTTACTGATGAGGCCTTTGTCCTAGAACAAGGGTCTGCAAAGTACAGCCCTCAGGCCAAATCCAGCCATCTGTCTGTTTTTATATTATTACATTGTTTTTATAATCTTGTATTGGAACATCACCACACCTATTCTTTTATTTATTATCTATGGCAGCTTTTGCACTGCAATCATGTCTGGCCTGCGGAACCTAAAGTATTTACCATCTGGCCCTTTACAGAAGTAGTATGCCGACTTCTGTCCTAGAAACCTCTGGCATATAGCATATCTCTTCTAACACGACTCTGGGTCTCTGGCCACCTGCCTAGTTTAGAGATGTCAGTCGTATTCGCCTTGCCTACACAACCTCTTTAGGAAATCTGATCTACCCGCTGGTTGGAACGGGTGGCTCACATGACTCCGCCTACTGATCACAGCTAATACGGTCTGGGATGGAAACCTGGCCCAATTGCCAATGGAAATGGGCAGGGGAAACAGCGTTTTACCTGGTATCTGTGAAGTTGAAGGCAGAGTTACTATTACAGCAAACCAAATTAATGTGCAAGCTTATGTGAAGAAAGAGGAGCTGTAAACTTTGCAGTGAAGCTTCTACCTGCAGAAAAGAAATTAGGAGCAGAGACGCACCATGTATGAGAGACCTCATGGCCCCAAAGGGACAGACAGAAACAAATGATCTGCCTCAACACTTCCTAGTATCCGTGTAGTCTGGCTGTATTTCCTGTCACCTGGGGGGTCTGCAAAGTTTCCTGTATTCCTGAACCTAAATCCCCGTTTGCCTAACCTAGCTTGAGTAGGTTTATTTGTTTTTAAATAATTGACTCTAGACAAAAATACTACTTCTTACAAGTAGGTACAATATTTATTGAGTTCCTATTATGTGTCAAACATTGTTTCTAGATGCGCAAAATACAGTGTGAAAAACACAAAAATCCCTACACTCGTAGAGTTCATATTTTAGTTGGACGTGTATTTGTTTACATTGTTTTGCCTTTCTTTGTAACATCATTCCCACTTGTGAAAAGGAGATGACATACTACTCATCTCATTCGGGTTCATTTAATGATAAAAATGAGCTATGTACATGTGTGTGTAAAGTATATTAGAGTCCCTGGCACAAAGTATACATGCAATAAGTGGTGGTGGTTGGTACTGAAAAGAGAAACTAGAAAAAAATAAAAACAGGTCATAGCCAGAGGGAGGCTTGTGAAGGAGGGCAAATACAGAGAGGTATAGGTGCAAGGACTCCAGAAGCATAGACTCCTTTATAACGTTGCCTTTTGTAACCCAGAAAGTAACTGTCATTCATTCCTTCAGCCTCCCCAGCAATGACCTGCCTTCCCACCCTTGTGACTCATTTATAAGGTCCTGCTTTTTTTTTTTTTTTTTTTTTTAAAAAAAAAAAAAAAAAACAGAGTCTCGCTCTGTCACCCAGGCTGGAGTACGGTGGTGTGATCTCGGCTTACTGCAATCTCTACCTCCCAGGTTCAAGTGATTCTCCTGCCTCAGCCTCCTGAGTAGCTGGGATTACAGGCATGCGCCACCCCACCTGGCTAATTATTTTATTTTATTTTATTTGTTATTAGTAGAGACAGGGTTTCACCATATTGGTCAGGCTGGTCTTGAACTCCTGACCTCAAGTGATCTGCCCACTTGGTCTCCCAAAGTGCTGGGATTACAGGCGTGTGCCACTGCGCCTGGTCAGGTACTGCTCTTTTTTACCTTCCCTCCTGCCATAAGCAGAACCACTCTGAGAGATGAAGAAGGAGCTGGGTTTAGTAACATTACTCAGCCTCTCTCCGACTGTGACTGTGGGTAGTCATTGTGTTACATGGGCCCCAAATAACCTCTTGGTGATTTCTACCTGCCCAACATGTCAAGCTTTAATTGTAGCCAACTTTGTAACTATGTATAGAAAGGAATCCCAGTCAGATGGGCCAAAAGTGCTTCTAAACAAAGAAAGCTTATTTTGAGCAAATCTAAAAACAGAATCTGCTTTAAGAACTTTCTTCAAAATAAAGTATTAATATTTTGCAGAATGGACCAAGGGTGTAGGCAACCACCTAGACCAAAGTAGAATCACGGGGATGGGGAGAGTGTGCATTATAAAAGATTTCTGGGCTCTGCCCTCCCCTATCCATTGACTCAGTCTTTGGTGGTGGGATCCAGGAATCTGTGGTTATAGCAGGCTTTCCTGGCAACTGTTAAGCTGGCTAAGCTTGAGGACCACGGACCTGAAATGCCACCATTAGAGATTCTTTGGTTTTACGTTTTGACCCTTTTAAAAACTGTAAATATTTCTACAAAAAAGAATACACTAAGAGGCAAACTTTTTTTTTTTTTTTTTTTAAAGATGGAGTCTCACTCTGTGGCCCAGGCTGGAGTGTAGTGGCATGATCTCAGCTCACTGCAACCTTTGCCTCCCAGGTTCAAGCAATTCTCCTGCCTTGGCCTCCCAAGTAGTTGGGATTACAGGCATGCGCCACCACGCCCAGCTAATTTTTTGTATTTTCAGTGGAGATGGGTTTTCGCCATGTTGGCCAGGCTGGTCTGGAACTCCTCACCTCAAGGGATCCGCCCACCTCAGCCTCCCAAAGTGCTGGGATTACAGGCGTGAGCCACCATGCCATACCTAACATGCAAACTTAATGAGTGTGAGTTCACTTGTAACCACCTATCCAACATCACAACTCTCATAAAGCATGACTGGAATGGAAAGAGAACAATGGGATCTGGAAGGCACTGGCCTCTATTAGAGGTATCACAAGCGGAAGAAGGGGAAGAGGGCACTACTTTACAATTTTCCCACAAGTCTATTCTGCCTCCAAGTAGTAGACAGACTCATGTTGAAGCTTTTGGGTATGCATCATTCCATCAGAAGTTGCACTGAGCTTGACTTTGGTCATGCCTGTCTGAGGATGATCATGATCTTTGCTGTGTGTATGTGTCGAAGTGGCCTTTCTAGGTAAGGCTAGTCTAGCATAACCTTGACAGTGATGCAGCCCTTCTCTCAGCAGAAGGAGGAGATGAGTGGGGACCTTTACGCTCTCCTTTACAGGTGTTTCCCAGGGGGTGGGGACCAGGGATCTGCCATACAGAGCTCAAAGCTCTTCCTTCCTTGGATAGAACAGTGACCATTAACTGGAGAATCCCTAACCCATTTATTGTTTCTGTCTTTCCCTTTGCTGAATTAAACAACAATCATTATGTTTGTGGGAAGCAAGCTTCCTTTCTTATTAAATGCTATAAAGCCAAGCCTTGTGGGCAGCTCGGGCTGATTATCAGGATTTTCAAATTGACTCTTTTACTGTGAAGAAGGAACTTAATGCCGTATCTAATTTTAATCTGTATCCCATGGTCAGGCGTGTTGTGTTAAAGAATTTGTTAACATTTAAAGAGGGGGGAGCTGATTATATTGATTCTTCTTGTGTAAATTGGCCAAGGTGATCAATTTTGGGTTGTAAACTTTTGATGTTTAAATGCATTACCCTAATACCTTTTAAGCACAGTCAGTTGTCAACCCCATTAACCCATAGCATACAGTCTGAATTTGGATGTAATTTAACATTTCCAGAATGGTGACATGAGGAGGGGAGTTTAGCGATTTGCAAGCAAAGTAGGTCTGCCTTTCTCTTACAGGTTATTTATAGTGTGTGGTACTGAAACAGGCAACCATAGGGTCTTTGGCATAGCGATAGATTGCATTGCCAAGATTCCACTCTTCCCATCTTGACTGCAATCATTAGAGAATAACCCAGTTTGTATTAAGTTAGCATTCAGACAGTTAATATACAGGTAGAGAAGGATTAATAGTTGTATCTGTTGTTGAAACCAGCAAGAGGTACGCACAAAGGCAAACTGTTGTCCGTGTAAAGCTACTGACACAAAGAGGCTAAGTGCCGCAGTTATTTCCACAAGTATGATATGTTTCATAAACATAAGACTGCTTTGACCTGGTGGCAGTAAAATCACCAAGAAATAATCCCCTTCCGAAGGGCCTTCTCTGCCCTGATTAAATGCTCTTTCAGTTAGGATTAGGTACAGCTGTGAGTGACAGAGAACCCCCAAATTAACAGTGGCTTAAACACACAAAGTTTAATCCACCCACAAGAGAAATCTAGAGGTTTACAATATGGCTTGGCAGTTCCACATAGTTACCAGGTACATAGGCTCCATCATCCCTAGAGTGTGTCTCTCATGCTTATGACCAAAGATGCTTGCTTTAACTCTAGCTATCAAGTCACCTCTCCAGACAGTAGGAATAGAGGGGAAAGCACAGCGCATCAGTTTTCTTTAAGGACACTGCAGAAGTCACATGTGAAATTTTAACTTATACACTAATGACAGACCTTAGTCACGTGACCATACTGAGGCTGGGAAATATAGTATTAAACATGTTTTCTGCTAAATTCAGGATTCTGTTACAAATGGAGAGAACAGGTATTGTCAACTGGCTGTCTCTGTCCCAGGTACTGTGTATGTTGGAGGTGGGGAGAAAATAACCAAGCCAAGCTTTTTTTCAGTTTCCCCTGCTATCATGTATGAAACACTCCCTGTTTCCCCTTGTCTCAACCCATTTAAAATGTTTCTGGCAATTGAAGCGAAATAAAAAAACACCTGGAAAAAGCCAAGGGAAGGGTAAGGGGGCATATGTAACATGAGCGTTTCTCCCCCAAATGGTTTCAAAGCATTTTTTTATTTGCTTATTTTATACGGTAGAGTCTGGGCATCAGTTCTGTCTCATCCTTACTCTGGTAAACTAAGAATGTGATTTTTTTCAATGCATTTGCAACTTTCATTAAAGCACACTACTTGAACCCCTAACATTTTTAAATCAAGATAACTTACCTGTGATTTTCGATACTCCAGAAGGCACCTACTTACCTGCCTATCCTATCTACCATTCCAGATGCCCCTGGTTGTCCATGGGGAGGCTCACAGAAACCTGAAGCCTCAAGGTATCCCTAAATCATGTGCCCAGGGTCCAAGATTCAGTTTGATAAGCCAGGGGACTAAGTCTTGGAACTTTAATAATAAAACAATTCACGAAATTCCATGATCTACTTTACCAAAAAGTCATTGATATTAAATGTATTATGAATGTTATTTGGTTGTTTTTACTTGTTTTAAATATACCTAATCACTCCAATTTGTAACTGGACTGATCAGTTCTACAAAAGCAAAATTTCAGTGTAAATAATTAATGCATCAAAGCCTTTAAAAAGAGATTGATCCCTCCCAGGTTAAACATGCCCCTTTGCAATCTTGTTTACACTATTACTTTGCTTAGCTAACCACTCATTCAGAGATAGTGCAATGGTAATTTGAACAGTAACTGGGCAGGAATTTAATCACAAATTCTGAATTACTGGGGCCCAAAATAATGAGGCTGTACTGTACAGTCATTTCTTGATTATTCACATCAATGAATGTAACACTGATAATTTTTAAATCATTTCTATTTTACCTTTAATATTATTTGGAGGGAAGTTACCTTCTCAATTACATTTTGCTCAGGCTCCTACTAAACTTAAATTTGTATTCCCTCAGCACACATACATGGGCAGTCAAAGAAACAGTCAAGAAGCATAAAATAGAGGGTTGTGCAAAGCTGGTCTGGGATGAGTCATTAAACATAGCTAATTCACAGGTTGAGAATCATCTTTATTAGAGATTTCTTCATTTCTAAAGCTGTGTTCAACAAACCTCATCAAACAAATGGGAATTCTTAGTTCCTAATAAAGGATTCCTAAGGAAGACTGTCTTCAATCCCAGGGGAGCCCAGTGACCCTAGTACTGTATCTTGGGCCCTGGCACATGGTTTAGGGATACTGTGGGGCTCCAGGTCTCCATGAGACTCCTCTTGGACAACCAGGAGCATCTGGAATGGTAGATAGGATAGGCAGGTAAGTAGGTGTCTTCTGGAGTATCCAAAATCACAGGTAAGTTATCTTTATTTTAAAATGTTAGTGGCTCAAGTAGTGTGCTTTAATGAAAGTTGCAAATGCGTTGGGAAAAAAATCACATTCTTCATTTACCAGAGTAAAGATAAGACCGAGCTGATGCTCAGACTAGCATATAAAATGAACAAATGAAAAGAAAGGCCCACTGGGGAAGCAGTATTTCATTTTAGTTAAGAACACAAGACAACATAGTTCAAACACCAGTTTTTTTTTACTTGTACCTTAGAGATTCTGTAATTCAGTGTCCTCATTTGTAAAATAAAGAATATTCTTCCTACCTTCAAGAGCAAGGGCTTAGCAAGGTGCCTGGCCAATATTATCATCATTATAGCTCTCATTAATAGTGACAATATTTGCTGACTTTATGTCACAATAGAGCAAAACTCAACAACTTTTAAAATGACATATAGTCCCATTGGTTGTGAGGTGTAACAAGCTCAGCCAATGAGGTTCCCCAGTCATTGGTCTTTAACCCTTACACAGTGTTTAAATCTCAGTTAACCTTTTTATGCGTTGACACTACTTGAAAACCCGTTATGAACTGTGTGTGAGTGTAACTGGAAAGGTCACTGTGGGATCAATAGCACCTTCCAAACTAAGCACATGTGAAGTCTGTCTTCTGATTACTGAGTGTGGCCACTATCCAAATTGCCTGCCACCTAGACTCTCCATATGCCACAACATATTGTATACACGTAAGAAATTCCCAGGCTCAAATGGTATTTCAATGATTTTAAAGACATACTCATAGATCACAATTGCCAAACAGAAAAGTTAGAAAAACATACAGCAACAGTGGAACAGAGCAGAATAACAAAATGTGTAAAAATCTGTCTAGTGTCAGTGAACAAAGCACATTTTTTGTTGTCTCTTATGGAAGGGCAAATCTTTCAAAAAGCAGTGTTTATTCCTCCTCAGCCTCTTATTCTACGAACACTGTATAAACTATTTGCCAATCTCTCTTTAGAAGTATTTATCATTGCACTACCTACAGCACCAGATCCAGGGTATGTGAGCAATTAAAAGAATGAGATCACTTCTTATTCAGACTCTAGCCATAAAAATTAAGGTGTAGAATTTGTCGGATGGCAGAATGCAACTAGAAGCTGCACTAGCTGGTATGCATATCTGTAAGTTGTTAGGGATGTCACAAAGAATTTGATGAAAATAATACTTTAAGTACTGATATTTGGGTATTGTCTTCATCCACCTTGTGTTGCCATAAAGGAATACCTGAGTCTGGGTAATTTATAACAAAAAGAGGTTTATTTGGCTCATAGTTCTGCAGGCTGTACAAGAAGCATGGCACCAGCATATGTATCTGGTGAGGGCCTCAGGACTGGTTCCACTCATGGCAGAAGGCAAAGGGGAGCTGACATATGCAGGGATCACATGGCAAGGGAAAAGGCAAGGAAGAGAGAAGAGGGAGGTTCCAGGCTCTTTTTAGCAACCAGCTCTCATGGGAACTAGTAGAGCAAGAACTCACCCTTCCGGGAGGGTGCCAAGTTGTTCATGGGGGACCTGCCCCCATGACCCACACACCACCCCTTACGTCCCACCTCCAACATCAGAGATCATTTCCACAAGAGATTTAAAGGGGACAAACATCCAAACTATAGCAGTTATCATTTAATGTTTTGAACAGGAGCATGAAATCAAAGTTATCCTAAGGGCATTACTTTCATTTACTCACATTCCATTAATGCTTTCTTGGGTGGTAGAGAAAGGGGCAGAGTTACACACAGGAAACAGAGTATTTCCTATAACTCTGGGCATATTCAAAGATGTGAGATTAGACTTCAACATCCTCCTTCTTGTATGTTGCAGCTGGAAAAAGAGAAGCTGCTAACCACTAATTTAGAGTGCACTGCAGGGCACCTGCTGCCACCAGACTTTGCCTTGCTGAGAACTCCTCATTTCATTCTGCTTTCTCATCCTCCCTCTCATTGCTACCCCTAACTCCTTCAAATCCAGAGACCCCATATCTGGGACTTTTTCTTAGGATGTATTTATTACTAATCAGAGTATTAAAAATACCATTTTTTTTCATTCTTCTTTTCTGTGGGACCACATGCTTTTGGAATGCTCATGGCCCCACAATGAGATATGTAGATAAATTCACATTTGCCTGACAACTTATATCATGTTGAGGTAAGAAACATTTTGGACAAAAAACCTAAAAATGTATCTTAGGTAAATGGTGAAGTCCAAGTACAGAAATACAGAGTGACATCCTCACCTATCCCCCAAGGTCACGTTATGGCTGTGTGATAATGAGGAAGTTTGCCTACAGGAGTTTAAATTGCTCTGAGATAAGCTAGGTAATAGTAACCTTCTGCTTTATTGATGATTTCTGGGGCTATTAAATGAATGCATTTTAAAAGGGGTTAAATAAATGTTAAGTAGTAGTGTAAGCTAATTTCACTTTAAAAAATGAATAATGAAATCTGTGCTTCATTTATCATTTATGGCAATGCAAGTCTATCAGAGGAAGCCAGTCATTTTTTCAGCTTTCATGGCAAATTTGCAATTCAGAAATAATTTTGGGGGTTTTTTATGCATCCCTGCCTCATTAACTGTTGAGATTGGTGCCTGCTTGTTGGTTTCGTGTCCATTCCCCCGCAATCTGTCGAGAACAAATTGTAAATAAAAGAATACGTTGATGAAATAGTGTGGGCCTGAGGTTGAGAAAAAAGGTTAGGGTGGAATAGGTGAAGGAATACATGCTGTGAATTCAGTCTGGAAATGCAATTAAGAGGCCTACAATGTACACTCATAGGTCTGAATAAACCCAATTTATTATTTGTCCCACTTTTCACAGTACACACTTAGCCATCTTAGCCATCTATGTATGCTTGTCTAAGGCTCTGGTTTTTCCCTTGGATAGAAGATCCAGTCAAGAGGGGTGATGTATTCTCCATGTTTGAATATTATGGCTAGATGGTTGCATTGTAGGATAAGGAAGCACTCTTACATGAAGGAATAGATCATCATCATAAATTCCTTTTCAAAATATGTTGGCCCACAGAGTTTGGGTTAAATCTCTCTATATTAACCAATGTTACTTCACATCTTTAAAATATATATACTCCGCCAGGCGTGGTGTCTCACGCCTGTAATCCCAGCACTTTGGGAGGCTGAGGCAGGTGGATCATGAGGTTGGGAGTTCGAGACCAGCCTGGCCAACATAGCAAAACTCTGTACTAAAAAATACAAAAAATCAGCTGAGTGTTGTGGCAGGCACCTATAATCCCAGCTACTCAGGAGGCTGAGGCAGGAGAATTGCTTGAACCCGAGAGGGGGAGGTTGCAGTGAGCCAAGATCCTGCCATTGCACTCCAGCCTAGGCAACAGTGCAGACTCTGTCGCAAAAATAAATAAATAAATAAATACACACACACACACACACACACACACACACATACATATATATATACACTCAATATTGAGGTACAAAATAATATTTATAAAATATTAATGCATTTATGAAGAATAATGATACAATGAACTTGTGTCTCTACTACCACCTTATTTTAAATATAACAAATGACCATCAACTTCAATGTCTCCTGAGTACCCTTCTTTGATCCTATTCCTGTCTATCCTCCTGAGAGGTACTCACTATTTTGAATCATGTGTTTAGCATTCTCTTGCATTTCTTCATAGTTTTGTCACATAAATTTATACCTCCATATAACATTTTGTTTAGTTTTGTATGATTTGGAGCATAGTTTTCAAAAAACAAGAACATGTTATTTTTCCACTTGCTTTTTTCATGCAATATCTTGAGAATCATCTGAGTGGTGGTGTGAAGATGTACTTTGCTAACTTTCACTGCTGTGTAGCATTGAGGATATAACACAATCTATCAATCCATTCCACTATCAATACATCTTTGGTTTGTACCAGTTCAGGGCTGATATTTGGATACTGTCTTCGTCCATCTTGTGTTACCGTAAAGGAATACCTAAGGCTGGCTAATTTATAGCAAAAAGAAGTTTAGAGACAGCAATTCTATAAACATTCTTGTCCGTGTCTCCAACTGTGTGTGTTTTGCTCATTTTACTATGAGTTTATCTCTTTTTCTTATTAATTTAAAGGATACATAAAAATATGTGTGCGTGTATATGTGTGTGTGTGTGCGTGTGTGTGTATGTCTGTGTATACACGTAAAGCCTGGATACTAATCCTGTGTTCATCATATGTGTTGCAAATATCTTCTTCCAAATTATAGTTTGTCATTTTATTTTCTTTATGGCTTTTATTGAACAGAAATTCTTGCTTGGTTTTAATGATGTTGAATTGCCGTCAATCTGAAGCATGAAATTCAGTGAAAGCTGTCATGGCTTCCTTAATATTATAATTGCAGTACATTTATTTGGTTTGGTTTTTGCATTGCTATTATTAGAGAGAGTGAGATTTCTATAGCTCAGGTCTGAAGAACATGCTCACTCCATCTAGGTGGACAGCGAATCCAAATGAATTTTTACTATCTTGTTGACTTTACAAATAGCCTTCTGTTAACCAGGTAATGTTTTAATGGAGTAGCATTTTTTACACTGCATATGTTTTCTAATCATCATTGCCAGGTAGATGTGAAGATTTGAGCCTTGAGAAAGAGATGAATAGATGAGAATTTATGGCAGTTTTAAAGGGTGGTACTTTATATTATATTTTTTGTTTGTTTTGTGTGTTTGTTTTACTTAGGGACATTTTTATGTGTCATAAAAGGAAAACCATTCAATTGCATTCTTCAAACAAAGTTTTATCAGCAATTACAGTTTTAAAACACAACTCTGGGCCTTCTCCCATGCCTGAGCCTGGGATGAGGTGATACAATATAGTAGTCCAGAGCGATCTTTCTGAAGTTACTTCCAAGCTCCACCATTTCCTAGATATATGAATTTTGCCAAGTCACTTAATCCCCCAAGCTTAGTTACCTCATCTGTAAATGGAGATAAGTGAATATCAAATGAGATAACCCATGTGAAGTATAACTGACTAAGATGACTATTTGGCCTGTTAGTTGGAAAAAAAATTGCACCAATGTAGCTATGGCAAACTCCCTGCATCTTTCAATAAGAACCACAAAAGCCCTTCACCTCTCAAAAGGAAATGGTCTGTTCCTCTATGAATAATATTCATGAACAGGAAAAGTTTCAGTTAATCTGACTTTTCTTTCAACCATGACTGTATTCTATCCAAGGGGTTGAACAGCAATGTCTACAGCAGGGCAAGGCAATAGTAATTGAGCCCAATATGTTTAAGATTGTTTGCTGTAGTGTTTAGCTGACCAAAAAAGTGTTGACTGAGCTGACTTCTTCAGTATGCAATTGCACATACAGTTTATTTATTAATGATCGCCAATGGCCTCCACAATTTGGATGTAACGGTTAAACAATTACCTATTGCATTTGAACTGAAAAAAAGAAGAAAGAAAGTCATTTAATTGCTAGTAATTTTTTCTCATTATACAAAAGCCCTTCCTTACTGCTTGGTAACATAATAATAACAGCCAGATAAAACAGTGATTTGGCACTCAATAACTCGTTTCCCTCCTTAATAGCCAAACTATAAATCCCAAATGGCCTCAGATAGCATGTAAGCCATAGGGCTGAAAAAGTGTACTTTCTTTTTCTTTTATGAAAAAAGCAAAGAGATTGTGGTAAGAGGATAAGGTAACTCTTTCCTCTCACTCATTGTGTCTGTAATGTGATCTACCAGACCAACACGAAATTATGCTACAATGTAATCCTCTTCCCCTCATCTTCCACCTTTTGTCAGCACTTGTACACACATCCACATACATGATCTCCTTGCTGTATTCTTGGAAATGACTTGAAGTAATTACAGATATAGGTGAATAATTCTGTCTTTCTGGACGAAAAAGAAAGAAAAACATGGTATGTTTTCATCTTGTTCTGTGGTTTGATTCCCAGCTGCCCCAAAGCTGCTCATAGAACACTAACATGGGTCTGATAGAAAAATTGGGAGTACCAGGAAAGTCACCCATTTTCTAGCAGCTTCCTTATAAATTAATCGACATAATTTATTCATGATGGTACCTGTTTCAATCATAGAGAGACAGAGTGAAAGAAAATGTAGTCTGAACAGTGATTTGGAAAACAGAAATTCTTGAGCTTTGCTCCCACCTTAATGTCAACTGCCTCTGTAGCCTAGGTGCATCGCAGGAGGGTACTCTAAGGATTAATTAGCTCCTTAAATGCTTTGAATGTGAAAGTGTGCTAAATAAACATATGGCAATTTGAACTCACCAGAGAAAAAAGAAACCTGAATTTGGAAAGGAGGGGGTGGAGAACAGTTATAGAATGATAAATTATTTAATGTTTGTTCATTCTTACTTTGGAACAATAGAAAGAAAATATCTTTCAGGGGTGTATCACCTTATATATGCTAGAGGAGGGGAAGAAGAAGGTTAAAAAATGGTCAGAAGCTAATAGAATACTGTGATCCATAACCAGCGACTAAAAGTGGGAGGCTGAGTGAAGATGAGGATGAACCATATCATAATGTAGTGTAAGGCTCTGTGGCTAGAAAAAAAACAAGCTAATCTGTCAAGAAAAGAAATAGGACACCGATCTTAGGAAGCAGAGAGCATTGTGGCACAGAAAGCAAAAGAGAAGACTGGATAATTAGATGGACTTGTCCCAGAGGAAATAAGTCAGGAGGAAGAGAAGGTGGGTAATATTAATGTTGTAGGTAGATGGATCCTATAATACCAAACTACTGTTGCTGAACCAAAACACAGGAGCTGAGACATGATGTAGTCAAAACTATGGGGAATGATTGAAAATAATATAGAAAATTTACAGCTGCGAGATAATAAGCTGGTCATAAAGTGCTGCTTATCAGGTTGAACAAAAGAGAAAGAAATAGTAAAATGCAGAGGATGTGGACAGTGAGAGAACGTAATGTGGTCCAATATGCAGTTTCAGTTAGGTATTAGAATGTGAAGGAAGAGAGAAATGGAACCTTAACACAAAGAAAGAAAGAGGTACAGAAAATGAGATGATACTGAGAGTGAGGGGCAGGACATTACTGGAAGAGATTTGTAGTGTAATAAGACCGAGTATGGGACTTTGACATGCATGCTGTCTAGGACTTCAATAAAGAAAGAATTCAAAGGCAGGAATAGAGCTATTTTTACATATGGTTTACTCATTGAATCCAGTATCTCTTCTCCATAATTACTTTGCATGTTCAGTTTGCATTTGCTTCTGTAGAATGAATGTGTACACACCTGCTCAGATCACTCTGTTATCATATTTTCTGTCCGCCAAGAAAATCACAGAGCTTACATTCCCAGTTAACAAGTTTGAATGCCATTATCCCCCATTATTTTCTTTCAAGGTAATTATTTCATTCAGCAAGTTTGCTAGTAGTCACCAGTCCAGACCTTTGGAAAATTCACTTCTTTCACTATTTAAGTCTGAAGCTTTAAAGTTTTGATAGACTTTTTAAAGTTCAAACCTTGTTATGAGCTTTTCTTTGCTTATCTTTATTTTATACAAAGTTGCACCCTAAAATGCTTACAGAGCATTTCTTGAAACTCAGATTACAAAATTATTGGTGATTTAGCTAGTTACCTCTTCTGAATTGGTCAGATAAAAGCTATAACCCTTGATTACATAATAAAGTTTTCTCCTAAATATCAAAATCCCTAAGAGAACAATCATTTGCAGTATCCAGACCAAGACTTTGTGTACAAGATCACCAAGTATTTCACATAGATTTAGGGCACAGACTGTTGCTGCTTCATGGCTGCATTGCTAACTCATCTTCATTTACTTAATCCCCTGCCTGCCCTGTTTTATGTCACTTGAGCTAATTGATCCACAAAAGGTAAAGGAGACTTGGTTTAGAATGAAATTGCCTTTGTATGTGTTGCTTTAAGTGTTCTTGAATTGTTTAATTCTAAGTAAAGACAGTGGCCCCACCCCTAAGTTATCCCAACTAACCACTCAAGATTGGCCCATTTACCTACTGCAACGACTTGCTTGATACATTGATTTTTTTATTATTATTGTTTCTAATAATTTCTTCAATACAAAAAGCGCTCATTACAGAAAATTATATATACCCCCCCCCACACACACACACACACAGAGCCAAATAACTTGAAAAGACACTTCTCCATAGAAGATATACAAATAGCCAAAAGCATATGAAAAGATGCTCAGCATCACTAATACTTAGAAATGAAAATCAAAACTACAATGAGGTATCACCTCACACCCAGTAGGATAGCCACTAATGGGCCACTAATTTCTCATCCAAAAAAACAGAAAATAACAAGTGTTGACAAGAATATGGATAAATTGGAACCCTTCTGCATTGTTGGTGGGAGTGTAAAATGGTGCAGCCACTATAGAAAACAGTATAGAAGTTCCTCAAAAATTTAATAATAAAAATATCATGTAATAAAGCAATCCTATCTCTGGGTATATTTCCAAAAGCATTGAAAGCAGGACCTCAAAGAGATATTTTCTCACCCATGTTCATTATAACTTTATTCACAATAGTCAAGAGATGAAAGGAACCCAAATATCCATAAATGGATGAATAAAGAAAATGTGATGTATACATGCAATGGAATATTATTCAGCCTTTAAAATGAAGGAAATTCTATCATATGCCACATGGAATAGCTCTGAGGACATTACACTAAGTGAAACAAGCCAGTAACAAAAAGACAATTATTTTATGCTTCCACTTATATGAGATATCTAAATTAGTCAAACTCCTAGAAACAGATAATAGAGTGATGGTTGTCAGGGATTGGGGGAGGGAAAAAGGGAGATGTTGTTCAATGGGTATAGAGTTTCAGTTTTGCAAGATGACATAGTTCTAGAGATTTGTTACACAACAATGTCAATACAGTTGACACTATTGAACTGGACACTTAAAATGAGTATGGTGGTAAAATTTATGTTTTATTTTTTAAACCACAATTAAAATTTTTTAATAGAAGAAAAGGCAGATTGGAAAGCATTTGTGCATTGAGGCTTACTGGTATGCTGGGCCTGGAGCATCAATCACCATGGTGTGAATGAGCCCAAGGCAGTCTACTGGAAGATACAAGACCACATCTCTGCAAACAGCTAACCAGCCACCAGTCAATCCAGCAGCTAATCATAGACACATGCAAGAGTCATAGCAAAAATCCCAAGCCTGACACAGATCTGCAGCAACACCCTGCTGAACACAGCCCAAATTGTTGACCTACATATTTTTTAGCTAAGTAAATAGTTGTTGTTTGAGGAGGTGGGTGGGAGAAGGAAAACTGAAATCACTCATCACTCAAAATCCTTCCACTCAGAAGAAGCCAATAGTGAATTTTTATAAGCTGTGTGTTATATGGGTAAATATGTGTGTGTGCGCACACACACAAACACACATACACACTCGTATGTTCAAAATATATGAGTGTACCAATTTTAAGCTTCTTTCCCGGTCAGAAAATGTATTTCTCTGGTTTCTTTTGTACTGTTTTCATAATAGTATTCTATGGTACGTTTGCACCCTTTTTTTGACACAATGTCTTATTGTGAGGCATTTAGGTTGTTTTCAACACTGTGATATTGAAAAGAGCAGTGAGATGAGCACTTTGTGGATACGTATAGTGCACAACCATTATTATTTTCTTGGAATGATTTCTGACACACGGGCTATCTGAGTGAATGTTATATAAAATAAATTACTCAGATGTCTTAAAAGTATTAACTAAATCCTCTTTAACGTGGGGGTGGAGAGTGAATTTTCTTTTCATATCCGATCACTAAGTTATACTTTTTTAAATCTAGCATTGTTTCACTGTAAAAATCATTTTATTAATCACCTTGGTGAGCAGACAAAGAAAGAAATCTACTGGCAATGAAAACAGATACTAATAGGTACATCCTTATTATAGATGAGTGACACACAAATGCAACCTAAATAGAAAAAAATTCATTGCTGCAGTTCCAAGGTCTGCCTGGTCTATAAAATGTAACAGATTTTTCAGTGCCTGTGGTGAAATGCAGCACACATTTGGGAGAGAAAACAGGCACTAAGAGCTTCATATGTTAATAATGCTGTAAGAACCACTCAATTATGTGTTCATAAAGGCCTCCAAAATATTTAATTTTATCCACACCCTTGAAGAAATAATGTTAAAGTCTTCTTATTGTCCATCTTCATCTATTTTAAATGCCAGACAATCAATGAATGGTACACATCAGCTGGAGACTATCATGAAAATGGCACGAATCAACATTCATTTTATTGAGTAAGGTTTCATCATAGCTAAATATTTTGGACTTCAAGCAAAGAAGCCCCTTGGTCTTTTCAACTAAGGAGTAAATAGATGTCTAGTCCCTCTTACTCATTGCAATGCAAGTATGATCTGGGTCTGCCCGTGGATGGGGAAGAAGAGAAATATTTCCTTAAGGAGACTAAAGCACTTAGCTTATGCCCAACATAATGATTATAGACTAGGCCATTTGGCTAATGTTCAATAACCAGTGACTTACTGGGTGACTAATGTCTTTGGGGCATCTCCTGTAAGCATAGAGAGTTTAGTTACCATTAATAACATATTTAATGGAGTTTTGACAGTTCTTGGCAATTCTCTATAAAGATTCCTTTGAGAATTAGCAGAACTTTGAATCAGTATGTATGCGACCAATAACTAGTCCCTAGGTTGATCTCTAGGCCTCAGATCTTACAGGGGCTGCTTAAGAAGTAGCTATTTCTATAAAGTTAGAGAAGCTTGGCAGAAAACTACACCATCCTTAACACACAAAGCTTCCCTTTCCGCTTCCTGGAGTGTGGACGTGTGTTGGAGGAGATGTCAGTGTGTGCGACTAGTAGAGCATCTGCAATAATATCACAGCCGGGGGAACCAGTCTCACTGAACCTCAAAAAAACTGTCTCTACTGCTGCTCCCTGAACTTCGTACACAAAGCAAATGGTGGGAATAAATCTTATAAAGTTCAAACAGTGAAGCCAAGTCACTGTGAAATTGAGCATTGAGAACCAATTTTAAAAGATGCTATTAATGTATTTTGGTAATTGTTAAAAATAATCTTATTTCTATTGGCAGTGGCCATAGGGATCAGGAACCTGATTTTCCCCACCACCACTGCCACCGTCCCTACTCCTTGACGTGCAAAGACTTGTTAATGTAGCACTAGGAGGAGTGGTTTGAATGTTGCAATAATAGGAACATTGCTTTTTTTTCTTTCATGTGTAGAACACTGTATGAGTTTTACAGACAGCACTGATGAGAGAAATGGGTCAAGTGTCCAGTTGGTCTGGCCCTGACATATGCTTATGTGCACACACACAACACACACAGACACACACACACACACACACACACACACACACACCCTTTTACTGGCAAAGGTTCAAAGAAACATGATTTCTTCCCACATTCTATTTTAGAAAAAGAATTTTCAAGAGACTTCTATGGTTTTAGCAGTTATGTCTTAAATATGCTATTTAGCCACACACAAAAACCTCTCTCTCTTCTCCACACCCCCCACCCCATCTCTCTCTCTCACTTTTTGGAAAGAAGAGAAACTTATGAAGTTTAAGTTTCTTTGGCTTATAACCTAGATGTGGTAGATTTAGGGTACTCTAAGATCTATGATTGATTTCTGTCTCTCTCAGCCCCAAAATATAGATTAAGTATTTTCTTTTTAACCAAAAACTCTCTTTTATCTTTGAATTTCTTACTTGAGGAATATAGGGCCTGGACATCCCTGAGATATCTTATTTGTAGATACAGAAAACAGAATGAGATTGTGGGCAAGCAAATCTTTTAAGCACATAAATGGAAATGAAAGTAAGATAGCACAGTAATTAACACAGATGAAAATAGTATTCTTCCCCAGAATTCTTGTGGGTGATAAATTGCCTTAGCTGGAAACTATATTTTCAAGTTGTAAATCTTCATATGACTAACGACTTCCCTGTAACTTGCAATGAAATTAGAGAACAAATATTAAGATATAGCCTTTATTTATCTGTAAAATTATAATACTAGAGCAACGGCATGAACATACACATGAAATGAGGGCCACAAGTTATTACTTGATGGCCAGTTTACCCATTAAAGTACATGGGTACCAGTAGGTAGATAGAAATACAGGATAGCTAAAGTACTTAGCCCCGCATCTTGTCAAGTGGTGAAAAGATTTCCATTGAAGGGGCTAATTCCTGCTGAAAATATTATTTTGATTTGAGTCTTAAAATTCAGTTGACTGAAAAGAAAGATCACAGCCATCTTGCAAATATCTTTGAAAACTGCATTTGCCACACATAAATGAATATGTTTACTGGAGAATGTTTTTGTAAGTGGATATCTATGGTTTCCCACATGTCACAGGTACTCCAGCCCAATATTAAACTGGAGAACAGCACATCAGAAAAGTAGTACATCTGTTGCTTTTTCTGAGCTGCTTCCTCAGTACAATGATTGCCTGGAGGGAATTAGCTCACAACTTAGAACAGCCCTCAAACATGGCCACGAATTCCTGGGTACCATTCACATTTCTTTTAAAAATGGGATGTTCCATTCTGAGCCAGAGCTGCCTCCATAGTTCAAGGGCAAAAACTAAACCGATTTCAGTAGAGATGGAAGAAAATTGGCTTTGATCCATAGCTCAGCAGTTCCTAAATCTTGAGTCTAATTACATCAGCCACCTCATGATGTGGAAGAAACATTTTGAATCAAAAGGCATTGATATACTACAGAAAATAAAAAAAAAACTGTGAAGTTTTTAATTCCTAGAATTTAATCAAAGTCTGAAAGCCCACCCATCAGAGATGCTGTAAAGAGGATTTCTATAGTGAGTGTATCCTCCAAGGTCTATACCAGATATCTGATTCTATAATTTTGAGGCAGAGTTTTAAAATATGAATATTTGGGGCATAGCCTTATCCTAATGATTTTGGCAGTTTTCTTCCACAGATACATGTGCAAATTAAAAGATGTTTCCTTACGTGAGGTGACAAAATGTAGCCCCAAACTCTATACTAAAACACCTGAGTGAATAAACTGAGTATAAAGCATTAATTGATTTCCCCATTTTATCACTCCCTTTATACTAATTTATATTCTATTTAATTAAAAATGAGTCTGGCAAGTTCTGGAATAGAACAGTGGCTTGTATCTCAACGCTCCCACAGATAACAATTATAAACTCTGGGAAAAATATAAACATAACCGCTACTTGAAAGAACTGGAGAGATAACAAATACTATCAGAAAATAGAAAGTGCCTTGATCCTTGAAAGAAGGAAATCATGCTGGTTGAGGATCACATTTATACACCTTTTTCCCTGACACCAATTCCTAGTCTGAGCATTACTGGGGTAGAGGCGAGTTTGCAAGCAGATTTGCAAGCTCCCTCCATCTATGGCTCCCTCTTTTGTAGGATTTCCCCCTTCAAATTGCAGTCACTATAGCAGCCCCAAACACCATTCTCTAACAGGGGAGACAGCAAAGTTTTTGTATAAAGGGTAAGATAATAAATATTTTAGGTTTTGGAGGCCACATAAAGTCTCCACTGCACATTCTTTTTTGTTTTCCTTTGTGTTGTGTTTTATGATCTTTAAAAAATCTGAAAACCATTCTTAGCTTGAGGGCCCTACAAAAACAAGCCAGGTTTGGCCTGCAGGCAATAATTTGCCTACCCCTGATCTATACCTCATGCAAATAAGACTGCGCATCTGACATACATGTATTTGGATTCCCAGAAGGAGAGGGGAGAGACAGTGAAGCACAAAAGCATTTGAAGATATAATGGCAGAAAAATTCTCAAATTTGGTGAAATGCATCAATGTACAGTTCTAAGAATTACACAAACTCTACTACAAATACGTAAAACAAACATAACAGCAACAACAAAAACAGGCACCTCATAATCAAATTTTTTAAAAATAAAAGTAGATATCCTTGTTTTACAATATTAACTCTCTAAGTCAACTGTAAAATGTTAAGAATGCATATCATAATCCCCAGAGCAAACACTAGCAAATAATACAAAGAAGACAAATTTAAAAGTCATTAGAGAAATTTAAATGAAATACTTTAAAAAATTAATTAGGCTGGGCTGGGCACAGTGGCTCATGCCTGTAATCCCAGCACTTTGGGAGGCCAAGGCGTGTGGATCACCTGAGGTCAGGAGTTTGAGACCAGCCTGGCCAACACGGTGAAACCTCATCTCTACTAAAAATACAAAAAATTAGCTGGGCGTGCTGGTGGGCACCTGTAATCCCAGTTACACAGGACGTTGAGGCAGGAAAATCACTTGAACCCGGGAGGCAGAGGTTGCAGTGAGCCAAGATCACACCATTGCACTTCAGCCTGGGCAACAAGAGCGAAACTCCATCTCAAAATAATAATAATAATAATAATAATAATAATAATTAGACAGGGTATGGTGCCCCACTCTTGTAATCCTAACACTTTGGGAAGCCGAGGCAAGAGGATCACATGAGGTCAGGAGTTCAAGACCAGCCTGGGCAACATAGCAAGACCCAGTCTTTACAAAAAAAAAGAGAAAAATTATCCAGGCATGGTGGTGTACAACTATTCCCAGCTATTCAGGAGTCTGGGTCAGGAGGATCACTTGAACCCAGGAGTTCAAGGCTGCAGTGAGCTATAATTGCACCACTGCATTCCAGCCTGGGCAACAGAATGAATATATTATATGTCTCTAAAAAATAATAATAACAACAATTAAACCAAAAGAAGACAAGAAAAGAGGAGCAGAAGAACAAAATATCAAATGGAACAAATAGAATATAAATTGAAAAGCAAAATGGCAGACTTAAATCCAAACATGTCAATCATTATTTACATGGAGTTAGGCTAATCTCTCTCATTAAAAGACAGGGATTTATAGACAGGCTTTAAAAAATAACCTCACTCTATGTTACAACAAGCAATGCGTTATGATACAACAACAAACAGGTTGAAAATAAAAGTATAGAAAAAGTTATATGCTGTAAACAATAAGCATAAGCAAGCTTGTGTGTCTATTTCATTATTAGATGAAGTAAACTTCAAGACAGGGAGTAATACCTGAAATTAAGAGGAGTACTTCATATTATTAAGTGATTAATATATCAGGAAGCTATAACAATCATATCTGTTTGTTTAGCTAATAAGACTATTTCAGCAAAAACTGATGAAACTAATAGAAGAAATAGACAAATCCACAGTTATAGTTGGATATTTTAATATTGCTTCTGCATAACTGATAAAAACACTAGAGAAAAAATGTGTAAGGGCATAGAATATTTTTAAAATATTATCAGCCAAGTTGACTTAATTGATCATTTTAAAACGATACATAAAGAATACATATTATTCTCAAATGCATATATAGTATGTTCACCTGTTCACCAAGATAGGCTGCATACTGGACCATAGAATGTCAGCAAATTTCAAAAATTTTAACTGTATACAGTATGTTATTTAACCACAATGGAATCAGATTTTAAAACTTGAGGTCATTATGCTAAATGAAATAAGACAGAGAAAGACAAATATTGCATGCTCTGATTTGTATGCAAAATTGAAAAAGGTTGAACTCACGAGAAAAAAAAAAGTAGAATCAGATGATGGTTACCAGGGCCTATAGGAGGGGAAAATGGGTAGATCTTGGTCAAAGGGTACAAACTTTCAGTTATAAGATCAATAAGTTATTGAGATGTATACAGCATGGTGACCACAGTTAACAATATTTATACTTGACATTTGTTAAAAAAGTATATCTTAAATGTTTTCACCACAAATAAACAAAAGAAATTATACAAAGTGATGAATAGGTTAATTCCATGGTTTGTAGTAATCATTTCACAATGTGCACATATACCAAAACATCACATTGTATATGGTAAATATATTCAATTTTTAATTGTCAATTGTACTTCAATATAGCTGTAAAGAAAAGAATATGTAATAGGTTGCATAAAATATAATTCTAAAAAATAGAAAAAAATGCTCAAATATTTGGAAGTTTAAAAACATACTCAAGTCTAGGGCATTTAGGTGATGTGTCAAAAAAAGGAAGTTAGAAAATACTTCAAACTGTGTTATAATGAATATACAATCATATAAACCTTTGTAGGATGAAGCTAAGACAATACTTAAAGGGAACTTTAAGGCTTCAAAGACTTATATTAGAAAGAGAAGTTTAAAATCCACAATCTAAGTTTCCACTTTAAAAAAGCTAGAAAAAGAGGGGCCAAATAAACTCAAAATAAGTAGAAGGAAAAAAACAATAAAGCTAAGAAGGGAAACCAGTGGGCTAGAAAAGAAACAATACTACAAAATTTGGTTCTCTGTAAAGATTAACACAATTGATAAAGCCCTAATAATATTGATCAGAAAATAAAACACAAATTACCAATATCAAGGATACAAGAGGGGATATCACTACAGAGACTTCACTGGCCACACACAACAAAAAATACAGACTTTACAAAATTAGTCCAAGAAAGTTCCTAACAAACAACTATTACAATAAGCAGTAATGACAATATTTCCTGGGGAGGAGCAGAAACTAATTTCCATAGTTGCCACATAATTTTCAAAATGTCTAGTTTTCAACAAATATATTATGAAGCATACAAAGAAACAAGAAAATATGGCCAATACGTGGGGGAAGGGGAAGGCAATTAATGGAAACTGTCCCTGAGGAAGGCCAAACATTGGACCTAATAGACAAAAACTTTAAGTCAGCTATTTTAAATATGCTAATAGAGCTAAAGGAAACTTTGTCCAGAAATCTTAAGAAAACCATGAGAACTATATAAAGACTATCAGCCAAGAGACATAGATTAAAAACAAAAAGAGATTCTGGAGTTAAAAAGTATAATGAATAAAATGAAAAATTCAACTGGAGGCACTCCCTAGCAGATTTAACCTGGCATATGAAAGAATCTTCTTGAAGATTCTAAGAAATCTACTAAGAATTCTAAGAACTACTAAGAAAACAACTGAAAACCATATAGTAAACTTGAAGATAGATCAGTCAAGATTTTTCCAGTCTGAGGAACCAAAAGAAAAAAACATTAGGAAAAATCAAATGGAAAGAGCCTAAGAGATTTGTGGGACACTGCCCATGATACCAAATATGCATAATGAGAGTCCCAGAAAGAGAGAAAGAAAGGAACAGAAAGAATATTTGAAGAAATAATGGCCGTAAACTTCCCATATTTGATTTTTAAAAAGTTTAATCTACCAAGTCAAAAACCCAAATGGAGTCTAAGTACAATAAACTCAGAGATCCACACCAAGACACATTATGAAATTGTCAAAAGCCAAAGACTAAGATAAAAATCTTGAAAGCAGGCCGGGCGCAGTGGCTCAAGCCTGTAATCCCAGCACTTTGGGAGGCCGAGACGGGCGGATCACGAGGTCAGGAGATCAAGACCATCCTGGCTAACACGGTGAAACCCCGCCTCTACTAAAAAATACAAAAAACTAGCCGGGCGAGGTGGCGGGCGCCTGTAGTCCCAGCTACAGGGGAGGCTGAGGCAGGAGAATGGCGTGAACCCAGGAGGCGGAGCTTGCAGTGAGCTGTGATCCGGCCACTGCACTCCTCCTGCCTGGGCGACAGAGCGAGACCCCGTCTCAAAAAAAAAAAAAAAAAAAAAAATCTTGAAAGCAACAAGAATAAAGCAATTGATCATGTACAAGGGATCCTGAATATGCTTAATAGTTAAATTCTCATCTGAAACTATGGAGGCCAGAAACAGTGGGATGCTATTTTGAAGTGCTGAAAGAAATAACAATTGTCAAACAAGTATTCTCATCCAGCAAAACTACTTTTGACAATTGAAGGAGAAATTAACACATTCCCAGATAAAACCAAAAAAATTGACAGAATTTGTCACTAGTAGATGTGCCCTAGAGGAAGTGCCCAAGGGAGTCCTTCAGTGTGAAATAAAAGGACACTAGAGAGTAACTTGAATCCACACAAAGAAATAAAGAACACTGGTAAAGGTAACTACACAGATTAATATAAAAGTCAGTGTTAATGGTATTTTTTATTTGTAACTCCTCTTTTTTCCTTTCTCATTTAAAAGACAGTTGTGTAAAATGATAATTATAAATCTATGTTGATGGACTCAATGTAAAAAGATGTAATTTGTGACAATAACATAAAGAGGAAGATAAAACTATATAGGAGCAAAGTTTTTGTATATTATTGAAATTAAGTTGACAATAATTGAAACTAGATTTTTATAGTTAAGATACTAATTGTAATTCCCAAAAAACCACTAAGAAAACAACTCAAAACCATGTAGTAAAAAAAAATGACAAGGGAATTAAAGTGGGTACACTAAAATATCTACTCAGTATAAAAGAAGGCAGTAATGGAGAAATTGAGGTAAAAAAAATACGACATAGGAAACAAATGACAAAATTATAGAAGTAAATCTTCATTATCAGTAATTACTTTAAAAGTAGATGGATTAAAGTATCCAATTAAAAAGCAGAATTTGGCAGATTTTAAAAGAACATAATACAACTATATGTCTCTGCCTGCAAGAGACACTTCAGATAAAAAGATTCAAATAGTTTGAAAGCAAAATGATGAAAAAAGATACCCCAGACAACGATAACCAAAAAAGAGCTGAAGTGGCTACAATAGTATCAGGCAAAATAAACTTTAAGACAAAAAATGTTACTAGAAACATAGGCCAGGCATGGTGGCTCATGCCTGTAATCCTGGCACTTTGGGAGGCTGAGCTGGGAGGATTGCTTGAGCTCAGGAGTTTGAGACCAGCCTGGACAACATAGTGAGACCCTATCTCTTCAAAACAAACAAAGAGGCCGGGCACAGTGGCTCATGCCTGTAATCCCAGCATTTTGGGAGGCTGAGGCGGGTGGATTACCTGAGGTCAGGAGTTCGAGACCAGCCTAGTCAACATGGTGAAACCCCATCTCTACTAAAAATACAAAACTTAGCCAGGCGTGGTGGCAGGCGCCTGTAACCCGAGCTACTCGGGAGGCTGAGGCAGGAGAATGGCTTGAACCCGGGAAGTGGAGCTTGCAGTGAGCAGAGATTGCGCCATTGCACTCCAGCCTGGGGGACAAGAGCAAGACGTCGTCTCAAAACAACAACAACGGGGGCGGAGCAAGATGGCCGAATAGGAACAGCTCCAGTCTCCAACTCCCAGCGCGAGCGACACAGAAGACCGGCGATTTCTGCATTTTCAACTGAGGTACTGGGTTCATCTCACTGGGGAGTGCCAGACGATCGGTGCTGGTCAGCTGCTGCAGCCCGACCAGCGAGAGCTGAAGCAGGGCGAGGCATTGCCTCACCTGGAAAGTGCAAGGGGGAAGGGAATCCCTTTTCCTAGCCAGGGGAACTGAGACACACAACACCTGGAAAATCGGGTAACTCCCACCCCAATACTGCGCTTTAAGCAGACAGGCACACCAGGAGATCATATCCCACACCTGGCCGGGAGTGTCCCACACCCACGGAGCCTCCCTCATTGCTAGCACAGCAGTCTGTGATCTACCGGCAAGGCAGCAGCGAGGCTGGGGGAGGGGCGCCCGCCATTGCTGAGGCTTAAGTAGGTAAACAAAGCTGCTGGGAAGCTCGAACTGGGTGGAGCTCACAGCAGCTCAAGGAAACCTGCCTGTCTCTGTAGACTCCACCTCTGGGGACAGGGCACAGTAAATAATAACAAACGCAGCAGCTCTGCAGACGCAAACGACTCTGTCTGACAGCTTTGAAGAGAGCAGTGGATCTCCCAACACGGAGGTTGAGATCTGAGAAGGGACAGACTCCCTGCTCAAGTGGGTCCCTGACCCCTGAGTAGCCTAACTGGGAGACATCCCCCACTAGGGGCAGTCTGACACCCCACACCTCACAGGGTGGAGTACACCCCTGAGAGGAAGATTCCGAAGCAAGAATCAGACAGGTACACTCGCTGTTCAGAAATATTCTATCTTCTGCAGCCTCTGCTGCTGATACCCAGGCAAACAGGGTCTGGAGTGGACCTCAAGCAATCTCCTACAGCTACAACCTACAGCTGAGGATCCTGACTGTTAGAAGGAAAGCTATCAAACAGGAAGGACACCTACACCAAAACCCCATCAGTACATCACCATCATCAAAGACCAGAGGCAGATAAAACCACAAAGATGGGGAAAAAGCAGGGCAGAAAAGCTGGAAATTCAAAAAATAAGAGCGCATCTCCCCCGGCAAAGGAGCGCAGCTCATCGCCAGCAACGGATCAAAGCTGGACGGAGAATGACTTCGACGAGATGAGAGAAGAAGGCTTCAGTCCATCAAATTTCTCAGAGCTAAAGGAGGAATTACGTACCCAGCGCAAAGAAACTAAAAATCTTGAAAAAAAAGTGGAAGAATTGATGGCTAGAGTAATTAATGCAGAGAAGCTCACAAACGAAATGAAAGAGACGAAAACCATGGCACGAGAAATACGTGACAAATGCACAAGCTTCAGTAACCGTCTCGATCAACTGGAAGAAAGAATGTCAGCGATGGAGGATCAAATGAATGAAATGAAGCGAGAAGAGAAACCTAAAGAAAAAAGAAGAAAAAGAAATGAACAAAGCCTGCAAGAAGTATGGGATTATGTAAAAAGACCAAATCTACGTCTGATTGGGGTGCCTGAAAGTGACGGGGAAAATGGAACCAAGTTGGAAAACACTCTTCAGGATATCATCCAGGAGAACTTCCCCAACCTAGTAGGGCAGGCCAACATTCAAATCCAGGAAATACAGAGAACGCCACAAAGATACTCCTCGAGAAGAGCAACTCCAAGACACATAATTGCCAGATTCACCAAAGTTGAAATGAAGGAAAAAATCTTAAGGGCAGCCAGAGAGAAAGGCCGGGTTACCCACAAAGGGAAGCCCATCAGACTAACAGCAGATCTCTCGGCAGGAACTCTTCAAGCCAGAAGAGAGTGGGGGCCAATATTCAACATTCTTAAAGAAAAGAATTTTAAACCCAGAATTTTATATCCAGCCAAACTAAGTTTCATAAGTGAAGGAGAAATAAAATCCTTTACAGATAAGCAAATGCTTAGAGATTTTGTCACCACTAGGCCTGCCTTACAAGAGACCCTGAAGGAAGCACTAAACATGGAAAGGAACAACCGGTACCAGCCATTGCAAAAACATGCCAAAATGTAAAGACCATCAAGGCTAGAAAGAAACTGCATCAACTAACGAGCAAAATAACCAGTTAATATCATAATGGCAGGATCAAGTTCACACATAACAATCTTAACCTTAAATGTAAATGGACTAAATGCTCCAATTAAAAGACACAGACTGGCAAACTGGATAAAGAGTCAAGACCCATCAGTCTGCTGTATTCAGGAGACCCATCTCACACGCAGAGACATACATAGGCTCAAAATAAAGGGATGGAGGAAGATTTACCAAGCAAATGGAGAACACAAAAAAGCGGGGGTTGCAATACTAGTCTCTGATAAAACAGACTTTAAACCATCAAAGATCAAAAGAGACAAAGAAGGACATTACATAATGGTAAAGGGATCAATTCAACAGGAAGAGCTAACTATCCTAAATATATATGCACCCAATACAGGAGCACCCAGATTCATAAAGCAAGTCCTTAGAGACTTACAAAGAGACTTAGACTCCCATACAATAATAATGGGAGACTTCAACACTCCACTGTCAACATTAGACAGATCAACGAGACAGAAAGTTAACAAGGATATCCAGGAATTGAACTCATCTCTGCAGCAAGCAGACCTAATAGACATCTATAGAACTCTCCACCCCAAATCAACAGAATATACATTCTTCTCAGCA
Source organism: Chlorocebus sabaeus (assembly GCF_047675955.1). NCBI lineage: Eukaryota > Metazoa > Chordata > Mammalia > Primates > Cercopithecidae > Chlorocebus > Chlorocebus sabaeus. Next base: position 55,542,871 of record NC_132933.1, read on the forward strand.
CCACATCGTACTTACTCCAAAATTGACCACGTAATCGGAAGTAAAGCACTCCTCAGCAAATGTACAAGAACAGAAATTATAACAAACTGTCTCTCAGACCACAGTGCAATCAAATTAGAACTCAGGACTAAGAAACTCAATCAAAACCGCTCAACTACATGGAAACTGAACAACCTGCTCCTGAATGACTACTGGGTACATAACGAAATGAAGGCAGAAATAAAGATGTTCTTTGAAACCAATGAGAACAAAGATACAACATACCAGAATCTCTGGGACACATTTAAAGCAGTGTGTAGAGGGAAATTTATAGCACTAAATGCCCACAAGAGAAAGCAGGAAAGATCTAAAATTGACACTCTAACATCACAATTAAAAGAACTAGAGAAGCAAGAGCAAACACATTCGAAAGCTAGCAGAAGGCAAGAAATAACTAAGATCAGAGCAGAACTGAAGGAGATAGAGACACAAAAAACCCTCCAAAAAATCAATGAATCCAGGAGTTGGTTTTTTGAAAAGATCAACAAAATTGACAGACCACTAGCAAGACTAATAAAGAAGAAAAGAGAGAAGAATCAAATCGACACAATTAAAAATGATAAAGGGGATATCACCACCGACCCCACAGAAATACAAACTACCATCAGAGAATACTATAAACACCTCTACGCAAATAAACTGGAAAATCTAGAAGAAATGGATAATTTCCTGGACACTTACACTCTTCCAAGACTAAACCAGGAAGAAGTTGAATCCCTGAATAGACCAATAGTAGGCTCTGAAATTGAGGCAATAATTAATAGCCTACCAACCAAAAAAAGTCCAGGACCAGATGGATTCACAGCTGAATTCTACCAGAGGTACAAGGAGGAGCTGGTACCATTCCTTCTGAAACTATTCCAATCAATAGAAAAAGAGGGAATCCTCCCTAACTCATTTTATGAGGCCAACATCATCCTGATACCAAAGCCTGGCAGAGACACAACAAAAAAAGAGAATTTTAGACCAATATCCCTGATGAACATCGATGCAAAAATCCTCAATAAAATACTGGCAAACCGGATTCAGCAGCACATCAAAAAGCTTATCCACCATGATCAAGTGGGCTTCATCCCTGGGATGCAAGGCTGGTTCAACATTCGCAAATCAATAAACATAATCCAGCATATAAACAGAACCAAAGACAAGAACCACATCATTATCTCAATAGGTGCAGAAAAGGCTTTTGACAAAATTCAACAGCCCTTCATGCTAAAAACGCTCAATAAATTCGGTATTGATGGAACGTACCTCAAAATAATAAGAGCTATTTATGACAAACCCACAGCCAATATCATACTGAATGGGCAAAAACTGGAAAAATTCCCTTTGAAAACTGGCACAAGACAGGGATGCCCTCTCTCAGCACTCCTATTCAACATAGTGTTGGAAGTTCTGGCTAGGGCAATCAGGCAAGAGAAAGAAATCAAGGGGATTCAGTTAGGAAAAGAAGAAGTCAAATTGTCCCTGTTTGCAGACGACATGATTGTATATTTAGAAAACCCCATTGTCTCAGCCCAAAATCTCCTTAAGCTGATAAGCAACTTCAGCAAAGTCTCAGGATACAAAATTAATGTGCAAAAATCACAAGCATTCTTATACACCAGTGACAGTCAAACAGAGAGCCAAATCAGGAATGAACTTCCATTCACAATTGCTTCAAAGAGAATAAAATACCTAGGAATCCAACTTCCAAGGGATGTAAAGGACCTCTTCAAGGAGAACTACAAACCACTGCTCAGTGAAATCAAAGAGGACACAAACAAATGGAAGAACATACCATGCTCATGGATAGGAAGAATCAATATCGTGAAAATGGCCATACTGCCCAAGGTAATTTATAGATTCAATGCCATCCCCATCAAGCTACCAATGAGCTTCTTCACAGAATTGGAAAAAACTGCTTTAAAGTTCATATGGAACCAAAAAAGAGCCCGCATCTCCAAGACAATCCTAAGTCAAAAGAACAAAGCTGGAGGCATCATGCTACCTGACTTCAAACTATACTACAAGGCTACAGTAACCAAAACAGCATGGGACTGGTACCAAAACAGAGATATAGACCAATGGAACAGAACAGAGTCCTCAGAAATAATACCACACATCTACAGCCATCTGATCTTTGACAAACCTGAGAGAAACAAGAAATGGGGAAAGGATTCCCTATTTAATAAATGGTGCTGGGAAAACTGGCTAGCCATAAGTAGAAAGCTGAAACTGGATCCTTTCCTTACTCCTTATACGAAAATTAATTTAAGATGGATTAGAGACTTAAATGTTAGACCTAATACCATAAAAATCCTAGAGGAAAACCTAGGTAGTACCATTCAGGACATAGGCATGGGCAAAGACTTCATGTCTAAAACACCAAAAGCAACGGCAGCAAAAGCCAAAATTGACAAATGGGATCTCATCAAACTGAAGAGCTTCTGCACAGCAAAAGAAACTACCATCAGAGTGAGCAGGCAACCTACAGAATGGGAGAAAATTTTTGCAATCTACTCATCTGACAAAGGGCTAATATCCAGAACCTACAAAGAACTCAAACAAATTTACAAGAAAAAAACAAACAACCCCATCCAAAAGTGGGCAAAGGATATGAACAGACATTTCTCAAAAGAAGACATTCATACAGCCAACAGACACATGAAAAAATGCTCATCATCACTGGCCATCAGAGAAATGCAAATCAAAACCACAATGAGATACCATCTCACACCAGTTAGAATGGCGATCATTAAAAAATCAGGAAACAACAGGTGCTGGAGAGGATGTGGAGAAATAGGAACACTTTTACACTGTTGGTGGGATTGTAAACTAGTTCAACCATTATGGAAAACAGTATGGCGATTCCTCAAGGATCTAGAGCTAGATGTACCATATGACCCAGCCATCCCATTACTGGGTATATACCCAAAGGATTATAAATTATGCTGCTATAAGGACACATGCACACGTATGTTTATTGCAGCACTATTCACAATAGCAAAGACTTGGAATCAACCCAAATGTCCATCAGTGACAGATTGGATTAAGAAAATGTGGCACATATACACCATGGAATACTATGCAGCCATAAAAAAGGATGAGTTTGTGTCCTTTGTAGGGACATGGATGCAGCTGGAAACCATCATTCTTAGCAAACTATCACAAGAACAGAAAACCAAACACCGCATGTTCTCACTCGTAGGTGGGAACTGAACAATGAGATCACTTGGACTCGGGAAGGGGAACATCACACACCGGGGCCTATCATGGGGGGGGGGGAGGGGGGAGGGATTGCATTGGGAGTTATACCTGATGTAAATGACGAGTTGATGGGTGCAGCACACCAACATGGCACAAGTATACATATGTAGCAAACCTGCACGTTGTGCACATGTACCCTACAAGTTGAAGTTTAATAATAATAAATAAATTTAAAAAAAAAAAAAAAAACAACAACAACAAAAAAAAAAAGAACAGTTTTTAAAATGTTACTAGAAACAATGAAAGACAGTACATAATGCTAAAAGAGTCAATCCATATAGAAGACATAGCAATTAATAAATATATATGCAACTAATAAGAGTGCCCCAAAACACATGAAGCAAAAAATGACAGAATTGGGAAGAAAAATAGACAGTTTTACAATAGTAGTTGGAGACTTTAATGTCCCATTTTCAATAATGGGTAGAACAACTAGACATATGAGCATGATGGAATTAGAAGACTTAAACAACACTGTATAAACTGACTAGACCTAACAGACTTCTGTAGGATGCTTTTTACCTAGCAGCAGCAAAATGCACATTCTTTTCAAGTGCACATGGAACATTCTCCAGGCTACACCATATGATTGGCCATAATATAAATATCAATAAATTTTTAGGATTGAAATCATAGAAATTGTGTTCTTCAAACACAATGAAACGAGATTAAAAATAAAAAGCAAATAAAATTTAGAAAATTCATAAATATGTGGAAGTTAAATAACACACTTTAATAACTAATGAGTCGAAGAAGATTAAAAGAGAAATTAGAAAATACTTTGAGATAAATGACTACAGAACATAACATACAGCTGGGCATGGTAGGTCATGCCTGTAATCCCAGCACTTTGGGAGGCTGAGGCAGGAGGATCACTTGAGCCTAGGAGTTCAAGCCCAGCCTGGACAACATAGCAAGACCTCATTTTTAACAAAAAATTTAAAAATTAGCTGGGCATGGTGGCTTATGCCTATAGTCCAAGCTACTTGGGAGGCTGAGGGGGAGGATTTCTTGAGCCCAGGAATTTGAGGTTGCAGTGAGCTATAATTGCATCACTGTACTCCAGCCCTGGCAACAGAGTGAGACCCTCCCTGTCTAAACAACAACAACAACAAAAACCCCACAACTTACAGGATGAAGCAAAAGCAATTTTCAGAGGGAAATTTATAGCTATAAACATCTACATTGAAAAAAGAAGAAAGATCTCAATCAGTAACCTAACTTTTCACCTTAAGAAAGTGGAGAAAGAAGAGCAAACTAAACCAAAAGCAAATAGAAAGAAGAAAATGTTGAAGATTAGAGTGCAGATAAATTAAATGGTGAAAAGAAAAACAGTAGAGAGAATCAAGAATATCAAAAGTTTGTTCTGTCAAAGACATGATTGACAAAGCTACAGCTAGACTAACAGAAAAAAAAAAGAAGACTCAAATTACTAAAATTAGAAAGAAATATGGGGGTATTACTACAGATCTTACAAAACCACACAAAGAATTATAAGACGCAGATAATCAACAACACAGAGTAACAATTGTCTATTTTTTGTTTCTATTATCTGTGCTTTTGAGGTTTTAGGCATAAACTATAAACAATAGTATGTCAACTAAATAGATAACCTAGATGAAATAGACAAATTTCTAGAAACACATAAAAGAGTAAAAATTACTCAGAAAGAAATAGAAAATCTGAATAAGCCTACACCAACTAAAGAGATTGAACCAGTTATAATGATAATAATAAATTCCATGAAAGAAAATTTCAAAACAAGTTGACGTCACTGGTGAATTCTATCAAACTTTTAAAGAAGAATTAGCATCAATCCTTCTCAAACTCTTCCAAAAAATAGAAGAGGAGAGAACATTCATTCAATGAAAACCAAATTACACTGAATATATAAGTATACATATATATAATATATTTATATATTATATTATATATATATTGTGTGTGTGTGTGTGTGTGTGTGTGTGTGTATATATAAAACAGTGGATTAAAGACTTAAATGTAAAACCTGAAACTGTAAAACTCCTAGAAGAAAACATAGGGGAAAACCTCCATGACATTGGTGTTGGCAATAATGTTTTAAACATGACACCAAAAGCTTAGGAAACAAAAGCAAAAATTAACAAGTGGGACTACACCAAACAGAAATGTTTCCACATAGCAACAGAAATGTTTCCACATAGCAAAGGAAGCAATAAACGAACAAAAAACGCAACCCACAGAATGGGAGAAAATATTTGCAAACCATGTATCTGATAAGGAGTCAATATCCACAATATATAAGGAACTCATACAACAATAGCAAAAATCCAGATAACCCTATTTAAAAATTGGCAGGGGACGGCCAGGCACGATGGCTCACGTCTGTAATCCCAACACTTTGGGAGGCTGAGGCGAGTGGATCACAAGGTCAGGAGTTTGAGACCAGCCTGGCCAGCATGGTGAAACCCTGTCTTTACTAAAAATACAAAAACTTAGCTGGGCACAGTGATGTGTACCTGTAATCCTAGCTACTCAGGAGGCTGAGGCAGGAGAATCGCTTGAATCCAGCAGGCGGAGGTTGCAGTGAGCCGTGATCATGCCACTGCACTCCAGACTGGGTGACAGAGTGAGACTCCATCTCAAAACATACATACATACATACATACATACATACATAAAATAAAATAAAATTGGCAAGGGACATGAATAGCCTTTTTTTTTTTCAAAGAAGGCATATAAATTGCCAACAGGTATATTAAAAAATTCTCGACATCACTAATCATCAGAGAAATGCAAATCAAAACCATAATAAGTTATCATCTGACACCTGTTAAAATGGCTATTATCAAAAAGTAAAAAGATAACAGGGGCTGGAAAGAATGTGAAGAAATTGGAACCCTTGTACAGTGTTCATGGGAATGTAGATTGGCACTACTACCATTACGGAAAATAGTATGGAGGTTCATCAAAAATTAAAAATAGAACTACTATATGATCCAGCAATCTCCCTTCTGGGTATACATCCAAAGGGAATAAAATCAGTATCTCAAAGAGATGTCTGAACTCCTGTGTTCATCACAGCATTGTTCACCATAGCCAAGATATGGAATGAAGCTAAGTGTCTATCAACAGAGGAATTGATAAAGAAAATGAAATATTATTGAGCCTCATAAAGGAAGGAAGTCCTGCCATATGTAACAGCATGAATGAATCTGAAAAACATTATGCTAATGAAATAAGCTAGACAGAGAAAAGCAAATACCACATTACTTTACTCATATGTGGAATCTGAAAAAGTCAAACTCAGAAACAGTAGAAGGGATCGGGGTGGGGATATAGGGAGAAGTTGGTCAAAGGGTACAAACTTTAAACTATGAGATAAATAAGTTCTAGAGACCCAAAGTATAGCATGGTGACTATAGTTAGTAATACTGTACAGTGTACCTGATATTTGCTAAGAGTAGACCTTAAGTGTTCTCATCAGACACACACACACGCACACACACACGCACACACACAAAGGTGGTAACTACGTGAAGTGATGGATATGTAAACTAAGTTGATTGTGGCAATCATTTCACAATGTATACATATATCAAATTATCATGTTGTACACTTTAGATATATACAATTTTTAGTCATCAATTATAACTCAATAAAGCTAGAAGGTAAAGGAGATTGTCTTTTGGGAAAGAAGGTTCCATTGTTAGACGAGAGCTACTTGCAGGGACTCTCCCTTCAATCACTCAATTAAGAAACTACTCTTTATTAGGTGCTGGGGATAGAGCAGTGATTGAGATATTGCCCTGGCCCTTATAAGCAGATAATCAACAACACAGAGTGACAATTGTCTATTTCTGATTTTCTTGCCTGTGCTTTTGAGGTTTTAGTCATTATTTGCCTAGGCAGATGTCCAGAAGAGTATTTCCTAGGTTTTCTTTTGAGATTTTCATAGTTTGAGATCTTACATTTAAGTCTTTAATCCATCTTGACTTAATTTTTGTATATGGTGAAAAGTAGGGGTCCAGTTTCGTTCTTCTGCATATGGTTAAGCCAGTTTTTCCAGCATCATTTATTCAATAGGAAGTCTGTTCCCTATGTTTTGTTTTTGTTGACTTTGTCAAAGATCAATTGGTTGTAGGTATGTGGCTTTATTTCTGCATTCTCTATTCTGTTTCATTATGATACATGTCTACTTTTATACCAGTACCATGCTGTTTTGGTTACTGTAGCCTTGTAGCATAATTTGAAGTCAAGCAGTGTGATGCCTCCAGCTTTGTTCTTTTTGTTTGGGATTGCAAGTTAAGTGTTACTCTTGATGAGTTATTCTAATGCTTCAAGACTAAAGTATTAAGGAAATAGGACACTGAGTAAGTACATTCTCATTCGGAAGCAGGGAGCTCTGGAACATGGAATGATGCCCACAGAGGATATGCCATACAAGAGTGTAGTATAACCTGCTTGAGAATACTGGATGTTTAGTTATGTGTTGAAGTTGCAGAAAGTTGGAGGAAGAAGGTTAACAAGAAAATGTGTGGTGATTGTATACAGTCTTAATTTATTTATTTAATAAGTATTGTTGACTGTCTATTATATATCAGGCACTGTGCTAGGCCCTAGAAGTACAAAAACAGCGTCTAATTTTGTGAAGCTTGTATTCTAGTGGGGAGCACAGATGTCATCTATATTACCAGAAGAGTAACCATATATCAACAAAATGTGATAACTGATAAAAATGAAAGACAAAGAATAGCATGTGCGAATGCCCTATGCTGGGAATGAGCACGAATCTGTATCTGCACCCTAAGTTATGGCCACAGTTAGCAGGAACTAAAATCTTACATGTGGCTGATGCTCAGAGAGTGAGGAAAATCACAGTTCATGATGGCATTTGGGAGGCAGGTAGGCAAAGGACAGATCCTGCTGAACATTGAAAGTCATAGTAAGAAGTTTTGTCCTTGAAAACTATTGGGACCTTTTAAAGCCTTTAGCACAGCATCTGGAAGGAGGGAAAGTAGGTTGACATGATCAGATCTGGGTTTAGAAAAGAGCACTTTGTCTGGAATGTGAATATCAGATTTGGGGAGGGGGTATAAGTGCATGTGAAGTCACCAGTTGGGTGGCTATTGTAGTTGAAGTGAGAGTTCGTGGCTTACACTAGGGTGATGGTAATGAAGATGGAGAGAACTGGAAGCTGTGCGGTCCCTTAGTGCATGAAACAAGTTTGACGCAACCCACTGTAATGGAAACTTTGAGCCTCATAACACATGTACCTTAAAATGTTAACACTCAGATGTAAAATAAAACGGATTTTCCTGGTAGTTCAGCTGTTCAAGCTAGGATTAGAGAGCCATGACATGGTGAAAGCCAGATACTAAGTGGCCAAGTTAGGCCTTGAGGAAAGACTCATGCTCAGGTTGTGTGTATAAGATAATAAGCACTGATTAATTCTGTAAATGGTTAATCAGATGGACCTATATAGTCTTAGCCTCAGTCAATCAGCATGAGTTATTGACTGTGCACTGTGCGGAAAACATAAGTATCCCACAAAATAGCCTCTAGTGTACAAAGAAATAAGCACCACCTCAATATGTACAATCCATTCAGTGAATACCTTCTAAATATTGAATAGATATTATTGAACGTAGCACTTGTCTCTGCAGAATTGTCAAGGGCAATTCACAGTGTGGATATGCTGAGGAGTCTGAGTTTCATAGGGCAATTTCTATCTATTGGAATGGGAATGTAGGGAAAGTCAATTGTCTTAGGTGTAAGTAAAGGGAGCTTAATGATTCTCCTAAACAAACAAACAAAAAAAAAAAGTAAATCTATTGATTTCCCTCATGATTCATCTTCTGCAGTGGTGTTTTTTCTTTCTGTGTTAGGACCTATATAGGACCAGCATTAATAAAGGAGCAGTAGCCCTTTAAGGCTAGGCTGGCTGAATGGGAGGATCCAAAAATTCATCCTATAAGGGCCTTTAGTTTCTGGCGGAAGTATGTGCACAATTTACCTCACGAGCCTCAGTTTATAGTAACCCTCTGATGGGACTGGCTGACCCTGCTCTGCCAACTCTCCAGAATCCCTGACACCTTTAATAGACCAGCTGACTGCCTTCTTGCTTAACTTGCAGATCACCACTTAACTATCTGTTTTCCATCCCTATCCTTTCCAGAATCTTGCCAGCCTCCCACCCACTGTCTGCCATCTTTACTACTGCCCACTTCTAGGTTTGCATCAAGTTTCTTACCGTGGCCTATTGTCCTTCATGCTACATCTTTGGAAATCCTGGGACAAATACCCTCAACCAGTGGTTCTCCAGTCTAGTTTTGTTAGAAGCACTTAGTGAAACTTCTTACAAATGGACATTCTTTGTCTAATTTTGTGTTAGATCATCTGGAGGCAGGTCCCAGGAATATTTATTTTTAGAAAGCTTCCAGCCAGGCGCAGTGGCTCACGCCTGTAAGCCCAGCACTTTGGGAAGCCGAGGTGGGTGGATTGCCTGAGGTCAGGAGTTCGGGACCAGCCTGCCCAACATGGTGAAACCCCATCTCTACTGAAAATACCACCACAACAACAACAACAACAAAAATTAGATGGGCGTGGTGGTAGGTGCCTGTAATCCCAGCTACTTGGGACGCTGAGGCAAGAAAATTGCTTGAACCCTGGAGGCAGAGGTTGCAGTGAGCTGAGATCACACCACTGCACTCCAGCCTGGGCAACAGAGCGAGGCTCTGTCTCAAAAAAAAAAAAAAAAAAAAAAAAAAGACAGCTTCCCAGGTGTTTTGAAAACACTTGATCAGTGTTATGGAATCCCTGCAAACTATTTCACTTTGTGTTCCACTTAGAGGTTTCAAACTCCCAGTAAAGACAGGTCAGCATCTTGCCATTTATGCTACTCTCAAAAAAATTTCCTGTTTCCTAGAGCGAGATATTGAATTAGAGTAATACTGCTTACCCCAGTTGATATAGGGGATGCATAATTTTCATTCATAATAATAATAAAAAACCATTTATTGGGCACTTGGTATGTGTTAGTCAGTATGCCAAGTGTTTTTCACAATTTTTTAGTTTAATCCTAACAATCCCAGGGTTATTTACATTGATTTATATTAATCAGAAAAGTGACACTTAGCGAGGTTAAGCAGCTTGCCCAAGAGGAAGTATCCAAGTTAGGATTTGAACCCAGGTCTGACTAATGACAAAATTCACGCTCTCGGCCACATGGTCAGCAATTTATAATAAACAAGTGGCAAAGCTGACAGCCAAGTAAAGCTCTCCGTCCTTTGCTGTATTCTTTGTAGTTCACTTGAAGGTGCTCCACCGGGTTGACCAGACATCCCCCCTAAGATTACTGGGGGAATTAGGGCTCATAAGACCTCTACCAGCTGCCCACAAAGAAAGATCTGAATCTCACTAGTGAGTCTCATGAAAACGGATGTGATAACAAACCTGAGGGAAAATCAAAAGTGTTTTGTGCATCCTGGCTGTTTTTAAGTTATTTAAACCCTATGATTCCAGCTCAAGTCTCAGTCACTTCCTCTCTTTTGCCCTCATGCCATTACTCACTGTGAAACCGACAGTAGACCTGAGATTGCCAATACTGCATGTGAATCTGTAGGCAGCAGCAGAGGTTCCTGATGTCATTGTCTCCCAGACCACTGTAACTCCCTCGGGCTCCTCCCTCTCTGTAAGCAGCACTCTCTCTGTTCACTAGCACAGCCAGGTGCTTTTGTTCAGGCCCAGAAGGGGTGGAATAAACACAAAAAGATACCCTCTACTTCACTGCTGTTAAACTACTGTAATCACAGCAAAGTGCTGTGCTACTTACAAGAAGTTGATGGGTCTGTGGCAGAGTTCTAAGAAGTGGACAAGAAACAAAGGGATTTTGTAACAGATGGGATGCCTGTTGAGTTATTAACATTTATATCACAGATTCAATTTCTACTACATTCACCAGGGACAAATAACACACTAGCTTTGATCCCACTATTCAAAAGGAAGCTATAAGGTGACATAGTACAAAGGCTGCTCATTATAAAAATCCTGTTAGAATGCAATACACTATTAATTGTTCTAAGATTCCCCATTATTAAAATAAAATACTTGCTAATATTCTTTTTTTTTTTTTGCAAGCAAAGTTGCATTTTAAAAATAACCTGTATCTAATGTTTGCACCAAATACAGTAACATTTGTTTTGGATATTTCTTTTCTTATTGTGCATATACTTCGTTTCATTTTAAATTGTGTTACACAGTATTATAACTCTGATAAAGCACATAATGAATACTTACCAGTCAGTACAAAGGGTTTACCTATTTCTATCTATGGAAATCAAATTATAGTGCAGTGCTGCCTGAACGTTCACATCTTAATGTAAGGGGTAAAGTTACATATAGACAATGTGGGTTGTTAGGCAGATGAACCATTCAGCTGTAGAATGGGCTCAGGCAAAGATTAGAGGCTTCTCTTTTGCTGCCTTCTAAAATGCCTCCTTGATCCAGTTTGCACAAGTAGTGAGATACTGAAATAATCTGACATTGGCAATGTGTCTGTCAACTGTCTGAAGTGACAAATAAGGCATAAGTGAGTTTTCTTTGTCACATCTAGAGACACAAAAGTGAAATGGGAAGGGTGACTTTCTAGTTAATCTTTCAGGAGAGTCCAGATGCACAGGCTGATACATTCAAAGCTGTTTTTCTTCACAAGGAGGCAGTGGGGAAAACGTGATTTTTTATGTATTTGCCCCTCTCCAGAAACATGGGTCTCCTTTTGCCCTCTTCCTGCTACCTCAGTGTACAGATAGATTTTATTTTATAAACCAAGTCAAGGTTTAAATAAAAAGTTCTATAAGGGCAGCACCCAGCAACCTTGCCTTTTATTTATCTGAAAAACAATGGTCTCAAATGAAGTTTTTCTCTTTGTCTTCAGAGTTAACCAAGATTCAGCTCATGACCATATCGTGGAAGCTTCTGGAAATGCTACCAACCCTACCAGAAGTTTGTTTGCTTTTGTTTTTTATTTTATTTTTTTCCCTGAGCTCAATTCAACTGCATACTCACAAGAAAATAGGCACCTGGAATTTATGTGGAGGGACCCACCCCCCTAAACTTGACTGCAGGCTAAATCTAAAATTTTGACAAAGAATGTAAAGGAAGACAGTAGTTCTCAGCACATTATTTAACTTGAAAAATTCCTATTTTGACACCTGGGTTTTTTTTGTTTGGTTGGTCACTCAGAGTTATCCCAGGGACCCAGGTAAAAATGACCTCAGTGTAATGACCACAAAATACTGTTCAAGGCCAGTTTTTATTTCACATAGATGCTTATCAAGTCATGCCAGCCCCCTAGTACTGGGTGAACTATCTGTACCCACATTGGACTGTATTTAAAATGGTGTCCTCCTGAAGTGGGTCAGTATTTCCTAGGAGCATTTGCCTAATTAGCTTTTTTATTTTTTTCCCACCGGGTTCAAGCGATTCTCCTGCCTCACCCTCCCGAGTAGCTGGGATTACAGGCATGCGCCACCACATCTGGCTAATTTTTGTATTTTTTTTTTAGTAGAGACGGGGTTTCACCATGTTGGCCAAGCTGGTCTCGACTACTTAGCTCTTTTAACTTATTTTTCCTGAAGAGAATCCCTGATACTAGTAGCAAAAAACTTATGTTTTGTCAGCAAGTATCAGCATAGGTGCCATTAGCAGAATTCTATGACAATTAGTTTCCGTTGTTGATTGCCCAACTGTTTGGTCAAACACCAATTCCTCCACCATCTGTTTGAAAATTTCTGGCAGGAGAAAATGAATCTGGCAAGGCAAATATGTTCAGCATGTCTTTGGACAGAAGCATACCTCTCGAGGGACTGTTTCCTCCTTCTTTTCTCCCTAGGTTTGCACACAGCACAATGCCTGGTTTGGAAGCGGAATCCAGAAAAAAAAGAAAATCAATGACTGGGCTGAAGAAACAGTTATTGGGACAAAGCACACACTCAAAAAGAAAGAACATTAATCAAAGCAAAATATTACATTATCAGTGGCAATGAAATTTGCTCACAAAGCTGGACTCCTCCATGTTTCCATTCCCAACTATCTCTTTCCTCCTACCTCCCTGTTTTTTTTCCCCCTTCCACTGGATCCTTCAAGCTGCAGTAAATCATGTTGTAAAATGAGTTTGAATAGCAGAAGCATTAAGATTTCACATTCTGCAGCATAACAATGAACTGCCTTATGTTAGAATTCAAGCTTGTTAGTAAGGTTCCCAAATATTATCATCTCCTATGGTGGCAATTTACTAGCCATCCAGAAAAGTGGGTTTTACTACCGGAGCCAATATCAACCATGCCTTGTGAGCTGCAGATGGGGTCTCTTAGCCACAGCTCTGCATTCTGCACTGCACAACACCTAATTCATACTTGGAAGCAAGTGTGTCAGCATCTGTGATAGATCGTATGGAGGTGTTATGTTAATCTTATGATGGATAAAGTAGCTCAAAAAGAAATTTCTTTTGAAGAGGCAAGGCTGTTCCAAGGAAGAGGGTCCAGGCCCAGGCACAAGCCTACAGGGCCTGCCCAGTGTGTCTGGGCACAGAAACGCAATGTCCAGATCAGGGAAGGAGGCAGGCATGAGGCATTTCCAGCTAATCATGAGTCAATTCAATAGCCTGCTTATGCAGTGACCTAGGTAGCCGCTGCTGCTGTCTGTTGTATGCTCTAATTCAGCCCTGGGAGTTTGAGGAGAGCGGAGTTGGAGTGTGCATGGTAAATGTGGTGGATAGAAAACACTGAGAGGATGATGGAAAATTCATTTTGAGACTACCAAACAAAAGACAGTGCTGTCCTTGAGTGCCATCGATCTCTCTCTCCCTCCCCTCCCCTCTTCTCTCTCCTGTGAGGTGCTTGGAGCCTTTGAAAAAGCCAGAGAAGAAACATATTATCTCACATCCTAACAAAGAGGGAGGAGTAAGACAGAGAAAACTTCCTTAGGGGGTAAATTTTAAGGAATAAATACTCATGCTTGGAGTGAAATGGGAAAAGATTTTTTTCTTTTTTCTTTTTTTTCTTTTTTTTTTTTTTTTTTTTGAGATGGAATCTTGCTCTGTCACCCAGGCTGGAGTGCAATGGCATGATCTCGGCTCACTGGAACCCCCGTCTCCCGGGTTCAAGCAATTCTCCTGCCTCAGCCTCCTGAGTAGCTGGGATTATAGGCATGCGCCACCATGCCCTGCTAATTTTTGTATTTTTAGTAGAGGAGGGTTTTTGCCATGTTGGCCAGGCTGGTCTCTAACGACTGACCTCAGGTAATCTTACCTCGGCCTCCCACAGTGTTGGGATTACAGGCGTGAACCCCCACACCCAGCCTGCATCTTTTTTTTTTCAATATTCAAGTTTCTATGTCGAAGCTGGTCAGCAATTTGAGTATATAGAAAAGGTTGACACTAAGAAGGTAGTTATTTTCAATTGATTATATTAAACTAAATCTCAGAAAGCCTGAAATTTAGCACATTTCAAATCTTTATTGAGGGCTAATTGCCATGCCAAGTTAGCAGATAATGAAGAAAAATGTCTTAAAATTGACATAGAGATCAGAGGAGAGATAATGTGCTGATGAGAAACACGTTTGCGTTTTCCTAACTCAAAAATAGTTTTCTAATTGGGGTTTTGACAGGGAAAGTGAACCTCTACAGGGCTCTAGAAAGGAAATAGATACTTGATTTCTAATCCTCAGCTATGACCTGGAATGTGTGTTGACTGTGAATTCTCTCTCCTGGAAGCATGAAACCTCAGGTCATACAGAAATAGGAGTAAACATGTGTTTTTTTCATCTTCATGGAAAACTTGAACAACTAGCAACAGAAATAATGCTTTTAAATGATTTATCCTCCCAGAAGGAGAAAGAAGATTGCTAGGAGTATTTTTAAATAAATAATGCAGCATCCAGTTTGGGGTGTTTGTGTGGGGGGGGGGGGGTGGTTGGGGTGGGGGGGGGGTCTCATTTATTTACTCACCACAGGGACTCTGAGGTGGCAAGGAATATCACCAAAACTGCTGTATGCATGAGGTTCCTGTGGTCCCATGGGAGAGATGAGGAAAGCGTTTCAGGACTGACTTGCTTCTGGGAAATTCAGGACAAAGACTCTTGTGTTTTAAAACATGCTCAAGTCTCTTTTCTTCCTGTATTACCCTAGGATTCATTTCCCCCAAGAGAAGGAATTTGCAGTCAAGATAAACTCCATGTCATCGTCAATGAGTAGATATCAAAATATTCACTTCTACTACGGAGCCAGTCACTCAGTAGTAGCAACAACAAAACCTTTCCCTGCAGTCTATTGCCCTTGATACCATTCTATTTTTCTTCTCATCTCTCAGCTAAGTTCCCCCAAAAGAGTGGTCTGGTCGAGATTCACTGTCTCCATTTGCCTGTCTCCCAGCTGCTCCTCAACCACTACATTTTGGTTTTGCTTCCAACCTCTACATCTCCCACCCCCCACTCCACTAGGACAGCTCAGCTGAGGTTGTCCTAAACATGGTAGGCAGTAGCCTGCATATAATAAAAGCCAAAGCACTCTTTTGAGTCTTGTTCTGTCTCGTTTGACCTGCCATTAGCACTTGACATTTGATGTCCCTCCTTGAAATTCTCTGTTCTGTTGGTTTCTGCTACACTGCCCTCTACTATTAATAGCTTTACTTCTACTTACCTGACCACTCCTTTTCAGACTTCTTGCAGGCTTCTCTGCCTCTGTCCAGTCCTTAAAGGCAGGTGATCCTAAAAGCCATATCCTAGGTCTTATGCTTTTTAACTCTGCATGTTCCTTTTGCACTAGCTTAAAGACTCATATGCCCACAAAAAGTCTAGCTTCATCTCTGATCTCTTTTTTTTTTTTGCTTCGATCCTCTATATCTGACTAAATAGCATCTCCACTTGGACGTCTTAACGATACCTCCAACTCCAAGCTCCAATACTGAAATCATCTTCATCCTCAAACCTGCTACTTGTTTTGTATTTCCTATCCTAATAGGTGACATCCACCACTGCCCCTGCCAGTAAGTTACACAAGCCAGAAACCAGGTACCCTCTTGATTATTTCTTTTCCCTGTCCTCCCATATCTAAATTGAGTAAATTCTACCTCTTAAATCTGCCCAGTTTGCTCTATCTCCATGCTACTACCCTAGCTCAGGCCACCATGGCTTATAGCCTGGCCTACTACAAGAACAACCTCTTAATTGGTTTTCTTTCTCGCCTCCTTGTCCTTTTCCAGTTGGTTCTGCTACACTACAGTCAGACTGGCTTTTCCCAAATGCAATCCTGATCAAGTCACTCCCTTGTTTGTATCCTGCAGGTGGCTTCCTGCTACCCATGGAAAAGTCTAAAGTTTCTAGACTCGATTACAAAGTTCTCCATCATTTAGACATTTTTTTTACCTATCCCATCTCTCTTGCACCACACTTCCCTTTGTACTCTATATTCCAGCTATGTTTAAGTTTTGTGGGTTTTTTTGTTTTTGTTTTTGTTTTTTAGCTTTGCAAAATTGCTAGGTTCTCTCTTTCCCTTAGGCTTCTATATATGCTTCTGGGAACAATCTCCACTCCCACCCCACTTCTTTTCCTCCTAGCAAATGCGTTCATATTTCATATTTAGTGTCACTTCCTCAGAAAGGCTGTTGGATTCAACTGCAAATCTGCTTTCATTTGCATAAGACTTATTACACTTTTATGTAATTACTTGCTTGTTCTTCTGCTAAACTGTAATCTCTGTGAGGGTAGGAGCCTTCTATGTCTCATTCACTACTTTATCTCCAGTACTTAGCACAATGCTCAATAAACATTTGGTGAGTGATTGATTTGTTAATAAAGGATGTGTTATGGGAAAGAAGGTAGAGAAGTAGTGGTATATTCCTTATTGTGGCAGAATGGTTAATAGTCAATGAGAAATGCCAAAAGTTACTCAAGTACTTCACAGCCCTCTCTAGAGGAAACTATTCTAATATTTAGAGAATCATCAGCCTCAAGGAATAAGTGTACTTTGGATTGGGGATAAAAATAATTGTCATAATTGATATTTCAGGCTACCTAAGGACATTGAAAAATGCTCTGACCACATGGTAGAAAAACTCTCATCCAGAATCAAGAGCAGCAGAACAAGAATATAAGTAGGAGAAGTAGATCATAAGCAAGGGAATAAGGGCACTGGCGAGTGCCCCTGTGCCAGGGCAAAGACACCAGCTGTAGCAGTGGCAGAGAAACCAATCATGAGCTCAGTCATCATCAAAAACAAGAATTGCAAATGCTAATACAATTGCAGCAGAAACTGTAGGCCACTAGGAGTATTTGGAAAAGGGCTGTTAATGTTTGGAACTGCTTGCATTCCTCTGGAATGAGTAATGTGTTTTTGTGACAGGGAAACAGTAGGAAATTCTTGTAGTTATAATTCTGCTTAGGGCATTCTTAATTCCATTTTCCCATCCACAGATACAGTGACCCCTTCCCCTGAGTCAAACGAGTGAAGAAGATGGGCAGTCCCTCCTTGCTTGCCTATGTTCTTTTGTCCATTGAGCTCTCATGTACGTACCAGAGATCACCCAGTCCAGTCGCATCCTAGGTTCATGTCCATGGCTAATACAAGCTTTTGAAGAGAAATCACCTAGTACCCTTCCCCAGATACAGTGATTCCTCATCTGATGCTTATTTTCTAAACTACAAATAGAATAGAGAGAGAGAGAGAGAGAGAGAGAGAGAACCCTTCAGGTTACAAAGTAGATGCAGAAAATGCTAAAGATACAGAAGAGAAATCAAACCTGGCACCTACATGTTTCTGACTGAGCAACATACTCTCCCTTTATCTGAAGATATTTGATTTTGGAGCAACAAAGTTCTAGAGAATTCAAAACAGCATATTGAGCATGTGTAATGCCATATTGTCTTCTGTACCTTTACAAAGACATGCTGAGCCATGTTCCTTTGAATGTTCAAACATGTGGTTATTTGAATGTATGACTCAAAAAAAAAAAAAAAAAAAAAAAAAAGAAACAGAAACAGAAGGGAAAAGACCTTGAGGTGATATTAAGCACCGTGAAGCAAAATTGATCTCCCTTTACTGTGTTTCTTCCAGAAAGCTGGTGTGCTCAACAACATCGCCCAGAGCAGAAGCCAAATCACCTACACTTAACAGTTGGGCTCATCAGCTGCAAAGAGCTTTCCAAAAGTTTCATAACAACAGCAAAATGAATCCAAATAATAAAAAATGGGGGAGGGGGAGACACATTGCAGTACTGGAGAATTGCAATGGCAGCTATTAGAGAGTCTACTTTTAGATCAAGTTCAGGAAAAATGCTGCCTTCTCAATACTGTATCATGATTCTACTCTTAATTATTAAATATATTAATGATGTATCCACCTACTTTTAGAACTATAATCAATATTTCCCCTGAAAACAGCCATTTGTAAGCAGCAAATGTCATCAAGAATGAGCAAATGTGGTGTTCATTTCCTATACATTCAGCATGAGCTAGTCTTCTGAGAAAGTGTATGTACATTGGATGTTTTCTTTCATCATGTTTAAACAACATTGAAAATCCTACAGCAAGAGTGATCGCAATTATTTTTATAATCTGGATGTGTATCTCTCTCTGTCCCTTTTCTACTTTCTCTATCTCCCTAGGATCTTTCTTTGTGAATGCAGCGGTGTTTGTATGTGTAATGTGTGTGTGTTTATCTGTCTCCACTTTTTTATTTCTCTTATTTCTCCACCTTATGTCTGCCTATTTTTGCCTCATTATGAAGATTTCTCTTAGCTTTAGAATATATAACTATTTGTCTCAGTTTTTCTCTGGCTCTAGTAGTCTCTTGTCTGCTATCCTCTATGTATCTTTCTTTTTTCTGTCTTTCCCCTTGATGAATTTCTACCCACCTTTCAAGGACTGAAGGACAATACTCACTGTCCCTGTAAAACTTACCTTGACTCTCCCTCCCTACTCCTTCCTGACCCTCTATTCCCTGTACTTGCCTCTCTTGTAGCTCTTTCACATGGGACTATAATCTGCAGTGAGAAGAAATGGTGTAGTTGACCAGGTCTGCTCTCAGAGCCAGTCACACATAATGTCTAAGGCAGCTGAAGAGCACTGGAAGGAACCTCTAATTAAAATGAGCTTTACTAGGGTGCTTCAATGCTCATAAATTTATTATTGAAGCTTTGGCTTATTGCTACTAGGATTGGAAGGAAGGCATGCTTCTCTTTGTCCATGATCTTGAACATTGGGTCTAAACCAATGGTCTGTGCACTGGCATAATAGTTTCTCAGGTAACTTGTTGGGTAGAAGCATACACCTTTCCCTAAATACACCAATCCCCTGCTCCTTGACATTGCAGACACTGCACTTATATGTTAGAATGATGTGCCTTAAACTTCGCTATGTGTCAGAATCCCTGGGGAAGCTAGTTAGAAATACAAATGCCTAGATCCTACCCCAGAATCAAACGTGGGGAGGGGGATTCTGGGTATTTGTATTTCTAACAAGCTCCCCAGGGCATTATGATGCTCGGTCAAGGTTGAAAATCAATCATTAGAGAAGAATTTCTGTGAGTTAAGCATTGATCTCCTCCTGGACCTCATTTAAAGTAAAAATACTTTTAGAAGAGCATCATAGTAAGAAACGAATGCCTCGGTATAAATGAGTTTGTTTACTACAAGGGTTCTTATAGACATGAAGGAAAGCAATAAATAAGTGTTTAGCACACCCTGTGTGCTGGACACTGTGCTCCCATACTGTGTGGTTAGGAGGACCTTCCATTCCCATGGTCTCATGAGTAACATTCCTTCTGCTATGGTCACACTCTGGAATTCTCTTCCCAACCTTACTCACTTTCATCCATGCGTAGGGTTGTCAGATAAAATACTGGATGCTCCATTAAATTTGAATTTCAGATAAACGATAGATAATGTTGATAGTAAAAGTATACCCTAAACACTACATGGGGCATACTTACACTAAAAATTATGTATTGTTTATCTGAAATTCAAATTTGACTGTGTATTCTGTATTTTTATATCTTAAATCTGGCAATCCCACCCATGGGAGGAGGAGTGAATTATCTGAAGAGGTCCACTGGTCCACGCTTTGCAATTAGGTAGAGCTAAGAGGACATTATGGGTAAGTTCGTCTGCTCTGTAGACCCAAATTCCTTCAGAAGAATCATCTTAAAGACTAGAGGAGAAGAGGAGAAAATTACTAAAACCATTTGGCTGCATATCAAAGTTATACCATTGAGTTCAGTGTTACCAGTAATAAGGCTATTTTCATCTTCATTTGCCTTAAGCCTGTATCTTATTTCTCAGTTGGCTTTGAAATCAGATATTTCTCCCTCCAACAACCACAATGGTTATCTTATTGACCCTAATTTTCACAGGACCTCTATGAGGTAGCTTCTGTAATCCCCATATTACAATTAAAAAAAAAAAAATGATGGGGCACTGAAGTAAGGAATGGAAGGAGCAAAATTCAAACTTTGCAACACATGATTTGGCCTTGGGCATTTGATGGGGGTAGATATTTTCATTTCATGAAAGTGAAACTGATATTTGAATCTGTGTTTGATTTGGCTGTGAAAACATACTGGTCTTAAATCATGAGAAAAGAAAAACCCTTCATTACTAATGGTGCCTTTATCCAGTTTGACAAACAGAAAAGTGAAGTATTGTCCTTTAACTCTCATCCTATGCTTTATGAATGCACAAATAATTTTTTTTTATAAACAACAAGGCCACTGACCAAGATAAAAGGCAGCCTGCCTAAGGGAAAAAAAATCCCTCTCTTCAAACATCAATTAGAAACGTTTATTAGTGGCATCCGATTGACAGTTCACATTTATTTCCAAGAAAATAGAATGAATCCTCTTTAGGCTAGAATGTTTAAAAGGCTGCAGGTAGGATGTAGTGCTTCAGAGTAATTGCTAAAGACAAGTGACCTTTGGAATCTAGCATTAGTCAGTTGCGGGAAGAAAAAGAGAATACAGGCAAAAGACCTGTTCAAAACTCATCTTTAGATTTATTCAATGGGCCTTTATTTTAAGCCATGAATATATACAATGCGTAAGTATTAGCTTTCTACATAAATTAAGGTAAGGTAGGAATAAGCAGTCACTTGAAAAATGATTGAATATTGACTCTCAAATATGGATGTGAATATGAGTCTGTGTATCTGGGTCTGGATCTTTAAGTGAGAATCCTGCTGTGTGTGTTCAGATGTTTCTATACACACCTGCTAAGCTTGACCCTGTAGCTTGTGAGCTTGATCTCTCCTTATCTATTATGGTACAAATAAAACAGAGACACCTGATGTCAGGCCTGTTCAGCTGGAGTCACTAATATAAGGTGTCTACAGGTTCAGCCCTGCCAAGTGATTAAGCTAGTCCTGACCAGGGCAGAAAATATATTGGAAGTTTCAACCATATTAGTAGATGGGGACTAAAGTTATTGTTCTTTCCTAGACTAGACCCATTATCTTGCATGCTGGGCATGACCCTTGGAGATCTGGGTGCTGCTTCCCTACCCTACCTTCCAGATTACACCTCTCCCCTCTCAATTCCCTCCTGAACCAAGCTCAAATTCAGCCTGCCTCCCTGGATATTTTATATTGGATTTTCAAGTCATGTCTTCAGAGGTAAGCCCTGTACCCTCCTCTTCCATTATCATTTATCTCTTCATTGTCTTGTAGCTATTCTTCATTTTCTGTGTATTGAATTTCATGCTAGTTCTCACCAGATAGATGATCATTTCCTAATATCAGGCCTGTTGATGCTCATCACAGAGAATTTTCACCCTCTTTGCCTGTGATTGTGCAAACATTAAAGTACACAGGGTGTTTGCCTCAACTACAAGAAGCTCACTCACCATACCTGTATTAGTCCATTCTCATACTGGTATGAAGAAATATCAAAGACTGGGTATTTTATAAAGAAAAAGAGGTTTAATGGACTCACAGTTCCACATGGCTGAGGAGGCCTCACAATTATGGGTGAAAGCGAAGGAGGAGCAAAGGCACATCTGACATGGTAGCAGGCAAGAGAGCGTGTGCAGGGGAACTGCCCTTTATAAAACCATTGGATCTCATGAGACTTATTCACTATCCTGAGAACAGCATGGAAAAAACCTGACCCCATGATTCAATTACCTCCCACCAGGTCCCTCCCATGACATGTGGGGATTATGGGAGCTACAATTCAAGGTGGGATTTTGTTGGGGACACAACCAAACCTTATCAATACCACTGTTGCTCTGGCTATCATGCAAATCCATGTGATATGAACTGTCTGGCTTAAGTAGACCCTAACATGTCATTGGCTGCTGTGGTAAGAGGATTTCTTTTGGTATGCTGTGGTTTTAAGCAGAAATAAGAATATCTTCTTGGTTGGGAGAGATTTTTCTCCATTTCTCAAATGTCCTTTTGTGGGTTGCTTCTAGACTTCTCATAGGCTTGGGGGATCTGAGGCAAGTTTTTTCTTTACCAGCATGAGTCTTGGGCAAATTGTGAAATATTTTTCTGTGGTACCATTCACCTTCTTTCCTGGATAATAATAGCCATAAAGATAAGTGATATTTGTCGTGTTTCCCAAATCCAACCACCATGCTAAGTTCTTCACTGGCATTATCTCATGTTAGCCTCAGCAAAATTTTAACTGTAAAATTAAAGTTCAGGACTGCAGAGACCTTATCTGGCCTTGTTATCTGGTATCCCCAGTCCCTAGTACAGTGCCTAGCAAATAGATGGCCCTCAAGTTTGTTGAATAAATGAAATTGAGTTCTATTGTTAACCCTCTGTTTTACAGATGACTGAAATGAGGGTCAGAGAAGTTAAGTGACTACTCCAATGTCACATAACTAACTAATCAATGGTAGACTCAGGACAGAGAGTTAAATCCATCTCACTGCAAAACCTACATTCTTAACCGCCGTTCCCCTTGTCAGCAAACGTATTCCCACCCATGGGGTACTCAACAGCCCCTTGACTTCCACTGCAGAATCCCAATTGAGGTATCGACCTGAAGCCTATGATCCCTTTATGACATCAAAGAGATCTGCGTTATAAATGCAATCAGCTCTGTCAGCTAATTTATGCTAAGGAGCTTCTGGATTAACTCCTGTGTGAACTTTAGGGTTTCAATCCAGTCATTTAAAGAGATGATAAAGGGTAGCAATTCCAGGCAATATGGTGAGCCACTGAAGAAATGAATTTGGTTCAGGACATTCCAACAGAACGTTTTGAATCACGACACATAGATCACAATACATAGTTCTTGTATTTAGGTACATTATGAGACACACTCACTTTTTCTCTACATTTAGCACATCAGCATAGAAATGTGGTGAATGAATCTCCTAGTGATATAAACTAAGAAGTAATGCACTGCAATAAAATGTCACATGTGACAGGACACCAAGCAGGGTTTTCTTAGGAGGTGGGGAGGAGAGTGGTACAAAACTAAATCAGGCAAGATCCCTACCCTTCATAAGCTTACAATTTAGTTGGAGAGTTAAGGCAATTTAAGAGTGAAATCGATTCCATAATACATGAGCTGTCACAAGGCTGCCTGTGATTAACTTCCAAATGAGTAGTCCAGTCAGTGAAGGCTGAGCTCAAAGGCATGAGACTTCAGTGTAGACTGGGAAGGCTTCATTGCTTAGTTGACATCTCAGAAAGTTGCTTCCTTGCCTCCTGGTATTAGCCTGTTATTTTCAAAGCACTTATCACTCATATAGTGTTTGTTTTGTTTTGTTTTGTTTTTCTGAATGGGCTTTAGAATATTTCTCCTTTCAAAACAGTAACCTGTCTTTGGGATAAAGCAATGGAGTAAACTTCAGCTAATGACTTCCTTGTTTAGCTTCTATTTCTCTATATATGAAAAGGAGAATCAAACATAACTGTTCTCAAAATTGCATATCAGATTCATCTATTACAAATACAGATTCCTGGGCCCTCTTCCAAATCTACCAAATCAGAATTCCAGGAACTTTTATTTGAAAAAACAAAAACAAAATATATATGTTTGCATTTTGAAATATTTATACATGAAATTTGGATGAGATATAAATGAAATAAGATTAAACATGGGTGGTTAATTGTGTAAGTTGGGTGGTAAGTATCTGAGAGTTCTTCATGACAGACTGTCATTTTTTGTTTGTTTGAATTTTTTGTAATAAGAGTTTAACAAAACTACAAACAAAAGTCTACATTTGTCAAAAGTCCCCTGGGTAATTCAGATGCAGCTGGTTTGCAGGCTGGCATTAAGGAGTCTCTAGAAAAGATTATGTCTCACAGTTTTTTCAGCTAAGACATACTGGTTTTCTACAAGGAGGATGAGACCAGAACAAGACAAATTAGGAAGTGCTGTCTTGGTTAAGAATATATGTTGGTTTTTCTGGGGATAAATTTAGATGTAACTATCAAAGGTGGAGACAGAAACAGAGAGAACAGACAGAAAAAAAAATACTGGCTGTTATTCTGCATAGAGCTAATGTCCAGGACTTTAGCTAGTCTGGAGGTCTTTTCAATCAAAATAACCAATAAATAAAGAGCCAAGAACTCCTTTGGAACAGTTAGTAATGGCATCACTCAAATAAAAACGAAGAGTGATGATGTTAATACCTTGTAGCATTCTTCTAAATGCATCTCTGTTATCTGATTTGACGATCATACCTTAACCACAACGTAAAGCAAGGAGGATGGATGAGATCATTTGGGAGAGGCATTTCCAACTCTCATGTTCTAAAATTCAGGAGGGTTATATGGGCTTGGCCAGTTTTATCATTCTCATTTTACAGATGTGGCCATGGAGGTTCAAAGAAATAAGTTTATTTTAAGCCACTTCGATTCTGTAGATCAGCTGAACCTACCAAAATTTGGAAGGTCTTACACATTAGGTTTCACCAGTCCAGATACCTCATAATACACAGAAATTTTTCAGAGATGGAGAATTTAGATTTTGAAAAATCAGCACGAGACATTATATTTCTTAGCTTAATTTAGGTAAAGTTTCCTTGCCTTGAAATAATAACTGGTAGAACATTGAATCTTGGGGGACACTATCCCAAGAAGTAAGGGAAATGGTGACACGGTCCCAAAACTTTGAACAGATCTGGTGTAGAGGCAGATTTACTCAGAAGAGGTACATTTAATCACATCTGAGCATACAAAGCATACTTAAAGGCTTCTACTGAAACATTTGACAAAAATTGTTTTCCAGCTGAAGAGTAAAGAGTTAAGTGTGGTTCTGGGTGTGGGTTTCCCTCACCAGAACTTTGAGTGACTATGTGGAGCTTTTCTTTAATTCCTAGGAGTGACCTTTTCGTCAATCAAATATTTTACATATATCACCTGGAAATGTGCCTGTCCTTTCACAGAATTGTCATCAGGCTTTCCTATACATAAAGATAGCGTCATAGTGTTGATGCAGTTGATGGCAGCAAGTCGGAAGAAATAACAGTATCTCATTGAGGTCTAAAGCTTTTCGGAAAGAAAATAAAGTTGATCTTGTAAATATCATTAGACTAGGAATGAAGAGACCTGGTTTCTTATCTTAGTTCAGCCTCTATTTGCTCTACATTGACAACTGGACTTCAGAATGTTTTTAAAAGTTGATCCCTGTGTTAGGCACAGTCAAGTTACACAGAGTGACATGCTCAGCACATCTCAGTCAATCAAAGTTTATTTTAAATAAACTACACAAGCCATCTAAAGAGCTTCACCATTGTTCATCATACAACAGTAAGCTGTCTTCTCACGAGGAGCTCTGCTATTAGGTTAGCTCAGCTATTCTGTTTCCGCTTTTACTTCTATGACTACTGACCAATGGGCTGACATTTTGGGTCTCAAATTGAAAATCCCTTTGAGTGAGGATCTGACTGGTTAGAATTCTTATGCCACTCCACCCCATAGGCCACTGGTCAGCCTATAAATACTGCCTCTGGGTCTAGTGTCTAACCACAGTCCAGTTATCCATGGCAAAGGAGCTGGGTACTATAGTAACTTATCATCTGATTTCACTGATTACCTCATTTAAAAAAAAAATCCTCATACATATTTTAATGGAGATTGGGAAAAGAGAGTACGAAAGGAATAATTACATCAAATGGACACTTTCCAAACATTTTGTAAATGAATTTTTAGGAAATGAAGAGATTATTTTATGTAACAGATGGTCTTATTGAGAAACTTAAAATTATATATTGAACAAAACCTGGGTATCACCAAGGAAAGAAATTTTCCAATATGCTTCCTAATCACAGAGACTAATGGACATATGTACAAGTTAACAGAGGATGGGTTGAGATTATGTGAAAAGTATAGCACTTTGGATATTTTCTTTTTATACTTTCATATTAACTCTACTTTTGTTTGAATTTTATTCGGTTTGCAAGTTAAAACTAAAAAGAAAAAGTCATAACACATACACACAAGGCATACTGATTTGAAAAAATTATTGTATTAAAAGGGCTTTAGGCCGGGTGCGGTGGCTCACGCCTGTAATCCCAGCACTTTGGGAGGCCGAGGCGGGCGGATCACAAGGTCAGGAGATCAAGACCATCCTGGCTACCCGTCTCTACTAAAAATACAAAAAATTAGCCGGGTGGGGCGGTGGGTGCCTGTAGTCCCAGCTGCTGGGGAGGCTGAGGCAGGAGAATGGCGTGAACCCAGGAATCGGAGCTTGCAATGAGCCGAGATCGTGCCACTGCACTCCAGCCTGGGCGACAGAGTGAGACTCCATCTCAAAAAATTAAAATAAAATAAAATAAAATAAAATAAAATAAAATAAAATAGCTTTGCAAACCCTGCTGAAAGCTACACAAATTACTCAGATCCACAGAGCTTGCCAACAGCATCTCACATGTTGAAGAATATCACTTATTACATCATTGGAAAGAACGGTCAAAATAGTCACAATTGAAAAATATCCAAATAGCAGAATATTTAGACAGAATAATTGTGAGCCAGTTACACCTGTGGTCTTCCTGTGGCATGCCTTTTCTCAGATGGATTATATGGTCAGTATGTGATATTGGAATGTTTGGAAAATTATGACCAATTAGAAAATCATTTGAATCGTCTAGTTGCTCTGTAGTTAAGGTTTTTTTGTTTTTGTTTTTGTTTTTTTTTTTTTTGACAGACACATTAGTATGTTATGCCTCCATCCATCTGGAGTCATAGGATTCATGTGGAGTTTACTTACGCTGGGAGCAAAGGCAACCTACTGACTCAATCTGACTTTTTAAAAATTCAGATATTTGACTGTCCCCTAGCTCAAATATCTTGAATCTTTTCGTGTCTATGATTTTACTGGGTGACTCACAAGCTTAGGGACAAGGAGACAATATATTTCAACTCTTGAACCTCAGATGTGATTTGAGCTGAAGCTTTCCAGGTTATTGAGGTGGCTTTTATGTAAAATGGTGGCACCACTCTTGTGAAATTCTGAATGGCATCTGGGGCTAAGAAATGATACATCACACTATACTAGCCACCCATTCATCCTCCCATCACTGTCACCAGCAATATCTTGTTACCATTCCTCCTCGATTTCACTTCAAGAACTATAATTACATGCATATCAGAAGGAGTGAGATGGATAACTTAAAGTAAAATTACTCAGTGTTTGATATAAAAGGGCATTTGCTAGTTAAGGTGATAGCTAACAAGATTTGATAATGCTGAACTGCAACTTAATGACTTGAACAAAGATCTCATCTTTACCATGATGCCCGGGTGACTTCTAGAAACAAGCTAACTATTCAGTGCAAAGGCCAATGGGCAGGAGCCATCAGCATCAGGCTTGTCTCATCCCCTGGCGGATGGAGCTGGCCAAAAGCTTAAAGATGAAGTGGATAGGTTTTGAGTCCTATTACCTTGATCGGGGAGTTTGAATTCATGTCACGCACAAACACTCCTACACAGTCAAGACAGTGTTAGCTTTGGGAAGAAACTAGAGAAGTTTAGATCATTGTGGTCTGCTCTGGGAAGGAACAGAAGGGATTCATCCTGCCCATTTCTTAACATACATTTATTAAGGGCTTGCCGTATGCTGATCACTATGCTAGATGCAGAGGATATAGTGACAAGCAAAAATAGATATGCTTTGGATCCTCAGGGAGCTTGCCATCTAGAAGAGAAGATGGGCATTGATTGAATAATTACAGTTATAATGACTGTATAATCACAAACTGATGCAAGTATTCTGAGGGAAAGTAACATGATTCTCTGAAAACATAGCAATGGAAGCTGACTTAGAGTGGGAAGCCAGGGAGGTGTCTCCGTGGAAGACACATTTGAGCTAAGATTAAAAAGATAAGTAGGGGTTAACTACATGTATGTCTGGGTGGGTACATGGGGTTAGGAGGGGATGCTGAGAATAACATTCCAAATTGATGAAAGAGCTTACGCACAGGTTCTGCAGCAGAAGGAACTGTTCCTAGTCATGCAGCTGAAAGAAAGGGGGCGTATAAAACAAGATGAGGCTGGAAAGGTAGTTGGAACTAGACTATGCAGAGCCTTGTAGATCCTAATCAAGCTTTTGGCCCTTATCCTACAATAAACACCGGTGTGATCTTTAAAAAATAAAATTCTGGTGTATCATTCACCTGAATAAAACCTTTCCATTGTTTTCTGTTGCATGTGGAAAATAGACTATTGGGCAGCATCAGAGGAAGTGGGAAACTGGGTAAGAGACTAGGGCAATAATCCAAGTGAGAGAAATAGTAGATGAGACCTTGAGTAGACTAAACAAGGAACTTTGTCGATGAATAAACCAGCAAAGAATTAATTGGCACCTATCTAAATATGCATGGCTGGCTCTACTTATCATCTTGAACGGAGATTCATCCTCAGCCTCCCACCTCTCTTTTTGGCAGCCTGGCTTCTGTCCAAGTATCAAGACTTCCAATTTAATGAAGCTGGATTAATATGGTGTTACTTTATTAAAAGTATTAGCATTTAAGAAAATTTGGAGAAAGAATTGATTCAAGTGATGTTAATTCATGTTTTCTTATAAAACAGTTTTTGTCAATCTATGACCCAAAAAAGTTAATGTCTCAGAGTCCCCTGGCAGTTGGAGGGGTAGAGAGAGGGAGGCCTTATTTTAAAAATTAAATTCCTGAGCTTTACCCCAGATCCTAGTAAATCAGAATTTGAGGTGGCGCTCAGGAAAGGGCATGCTTAACAGGCTCTCCAGGTGATCGTGATGAACATTAAAGTTTGCGAACTACTGTTTATGGAGGCTATTTTGGAGATTGATTTTGAACAAGGAAAATGACTATAACAGAGATGAAAGGAGAGGGCAATCCAGGTTGATGGTGGTCCTGAGAAAATGTCAAGAAGTGAGAATTAGCTAGTTAAGTATAAGGGAATAGTAGTAAGTAAACTGATTTGCCAGGGTGCAGGAGTCTTGTTGGGAGCAATAAGACATTACTCTGAGTAGGAAAAGGGAGAAGGGACAGCATGCCTTAGAGCAATTTCTGTAATCCCAGAGTCATGGGTTGAGGGGCATGTAGGACAGCAAACTTAGAATTTCACTCTCTCATGAAATGAAGGGGACATTAACACCATGTATTAGTCATTGCTATGGTCCGAATGTTTATGTGCCCCCAAAATTCCTATGTTGAAATCCTAACCCCCAAGGTGATAGTATTCAGGGGCAGAGCCGGTGGGTGGTGATGGGGTCATGAAGTGGAATCCCTTATGATTGGGTCTAGTGCCTTCACAAGAGACACCCCTTTCACTATGTGAGAACACAGCAGAAAAACACTATCCATGAATTAGAAAGTGGGCCCTCATCAGACTCCAAATCTACCAGCACCTTGATCTTGGACTTCCCAGCCTCCAGAACTGTGAGAAGTAAATTTCTGTTGTTTACAAGTCACCCAGTTTATGGTATTGTGTTACAGCAGCCTGAATGAATTAAGGCA
The DNA here is from genome assembly GCF_047675955.1 of Chlorocebus sabaeus. NCBI lineage: Eukaryota > Metazoa > Chordata > Mammalia > Primates > Cercopithecidae > Chlorocebus > Chlorocebus sabaeus. Next base: position 55,573,086 of record NC_132933.1, read on the forward strand.
GGCACGTGGAGATAATAGCCATCCTGAGTTTGTACGATGTGCCAGACAGTTTGCTAAGTATCTTAAATGCATCACATTATTTATTCCTCACAACATCACTATGAGATAGATACTATAATTATCCCCATTTTATAAATAAAAAAACTGAAGCACAGAGAAGTTAAATAACTTGCTCAAGGTCTTATAGCTGGTAAGTGGCTAAACCAGAAGTTTAAAACTGAGTCTGTCGCTAGAGATTGCACCTTTAATTACAGAGATGGATCATTTACATCAATTCTAACTCACACTCACAAGGTTGATAGACCTTTAAAGAAGGGCACAGGCATTCACTTGGACACAATAACCACTAGGTATAATGGAGGCTAGGCTCTGGGGATTCAAGGACAATTCAGGCCTTAAAAAGGTTTGGCTAAGGCCTAGATAAGCACACAATCTCATGCAGCACTCCTCACTTCTTGCTTTACAGATTGATGTAGTTCCAGAATCATGGGTTGAGGGGGTATGATGAGGTAAGTGTAGCTGTTGAGAGTAAGCATTCAGGAACCTTGCAGCAATTTGACAGAATACTCTGGTGTCTGTTGACGCTAAAAAAGATGGGAGCTTTAATTTTGCATGACCTTTTTCCATTATATTTAGTAATTTATATTTATTATATTTTACAAAAGCTTTGATAGATCGAAAATTGAAATGAAGTAAAACAAAACAAAATACTTGATTCTTCACTCCAGATGCATGGATCTATTGATTATAAAAAGAAATGTAAAAAACTGACAATACAAAGGTGTTTTCAAGTTCAGGTGCAGCTGGTAGGCTGCCCAGTGAAGCTGACCTGAACCTTTATTTTGACATGGCAACCTCTTCCAAGTTACCGAATCAATCCTCTTGAGGATGATCATGACAGCCAGATTAGAATGTGAAACCAGCCCCTTTTTAGTAGTATTAGATTCTTAGAGGTCATGCATTCAGTTCTGGGCAATTACTGTCAGTTTAAACATTCAAGTTGGAAGAAGGAAGTGTATAAGTAATCAAGCAGAGGCATATAGAACCTGAGCAGTAAAGATTCTATGGGAAAACAGACACAATGAGGGAACAGAGAAGGGAACTATTGTCATTTTCATTGACACTATTCACAGTTGGGTGTTAAAACATCTTAGACACTTCCAGTTTGTACTTTTGCTAAAAACAGAGCAAGACATGGGGGAAATGATGCAGTGGCATTGTCCTCTTCTGGCACTATTTATTTATTTATTTATTCATTCATTCATTCAACAATTTATTTACCTGACACTCTGCTTGGCACTTGTGGATACAAAGATTAACCAGATTATATCCCCATCCGCAAGGAGGTCACAGTTTAGGGGGACAGATGTGGAAATAGTTTTAAATATAATAAAACTTAATAGGTAATAATAGAACCATGTTTCTCAAGGGGCTATATGTTTCAGAACCAGGGCCAGAGAGAAATAGTTTGAAAGATCCTATCAATATTATGCCATCTTATGTAGCAGAGAAAAAAATCGGCATATTGCTTTCTTAAAACAGGAAATAAAGATTGGTAGAAATGTGGCTGCTGGTAGGGATAAGATGAAGGCTATGGAAACCAGGAGCCTGAACTCTCCACTGGGGGTGAATGTCCATTTCAGTGTCTTTACAAGGGGCAGGGGAGGGGAAGAAATGGTAGGACATGCACGATGTTGATCAGAAAAGGGCACAGGTTTAAGAAAGTCAAGAAACACTTTTGAATTTAGGTATAAAGAAATACCTATGGGAACTATCCAGGCTAAAATACTACCTGGAGTTAGAGGGAAAGAGACAGATAAAGAAACTGCATTTAGGGCCACAACGCTTCAATAAGGAGTCAGAGTGTAAGAAATAAAGAGCGAATGAAGCAGGGGAAGGAAAAGGCCTTGGTGCCCCCTCTTTGGAAGCACGTGGCTACCCTGACACCCTTGGAAGTTAAAGAACAGTGAATGCTACCCACAGCAACAGTGGTGCTGAGAGCCACAACTCTCGGGGTATTTGGGAGGTAGTGCTGGAAGCCCTCGCTTTCAAACATGGTTCTTTCACAAATAAGGTATGATCATCTCTGTAGACCTCATGGACTTATGAGGCTCAAACAAGTTGCTAGATGTAAAAGCATCTGTGAGCTCTTAAAGGGTATGTGCTTGTGTGTCGACCCTCCCCATCCCGCAACTCCACCCAAGAAAATCAAAAACCCTCAAAGATAAGTGACATAATTGAGGTAGAATGCACTAAGCCCCTCAGAAGGAAGTTAGAGTATGGAAATATTAATAAGAATGACCCATATTTGCTTCTTGCTGATAATACTTTTCTTTCAAGCATTGACCTCAAGAGAGTCCAACTGTTGTAATGCCCTCAACTGTTGTAAGTGGGCTGCAGTGCCACGTTTTTAGCAGCCAAGTACTTTGTTTCCAATTCAAAAGCAATAGTTTATTTTTTTGCAATTTCTTGCCAGAATCTGGAGACAGACACCTATATAAATGTTGCCTGAATATAATGATCATCTTCTTCCTATTGTTTGAGGCCTTATACCGGATATCAGCTCATGGTGAGCTATTGGTCACATCTGGCCAAAGCCCTTCAGGAAACTTTGAGATTGAAATCACTGGTGGAGCAGAGTTCATGAAGGGTCAAAGATGAAGAATGTAGTTTCTCTAAAAGTAAAATAATGGGACAATAACTGTCAGCCAAATGTCTTGGAGAGCTCACAGTCCCTTTTGATGAAATTCCATGTTTCTTACTTGAAAGGGCTGTACTCATGATTAGGACTTCCTCCTCTTGATCAGTGACACAGACCTGAGTCACTCAGAAAGCAAAACCAGGCCTGACCCAGCCAGTCCCATCAAGGAGAGAAGTGGACAGCCTCAGGGGAGGCAGAGGTGAGCAGAGCTGCCAAGAGCAAGAAGAAACCATTCATATCACCTTAGATACCATGGCTCTTCCTACTCCAGGTGCTTCCTGGAGAGATATAGATGCAAAACTATAGGAGTCTTTAGAAGCAGCAGCCAGCCGGACTGTCTTGAAACACGATCAGAAAGTAAGTAAAGTTGACATCCATACATCTCAACTACCCTCTCTCCATCCTGGGCCCCTTCCTGGCCTGCCTGACTGCTCAGGCTTCATCTCATTCCTGGCTTGCCTTCATGTCCTCTTGTCCTGTGTTCTGTTCCTAAGTGTCTTCCCTAATTAAGTCCTGGTCTGGACAATTTATTAGAGCTAAGAAATTAATAGCTGCTAATGGTTCTGCTTCTGAACATGGGCTTTCTATCTTAAAGCACAGGAGTGAGTACAGTGGCAATTAGACATTGCGGGTGGTCTCTCCCCTTCTATCACATGGACACCGTGGGTGACAGGCTGGCACTGTAGGGCAAAATTTCCGCTGTGCTTCAGAGGTACAATATCGAACACAGTGATATATTTTTCCTTTACCTCAGACCGAGAGAACTCAAAGAGTTAGACACTACAATTCAATATGTCAAGATTAAAGCAATTATTGTAAATTAGCTTAATCATTCCTCTATATGCCTTCAGCAATGGGGTTTGTTTTTTTTTTTTTTTTCCTATTGTCACTGCCAAATAAATGGAGGCTTGTAAATACAGATAAACTTAACTTTTAAAGGATTGTCTATTCTCAAAGGTTCCAATGCTTTAATTAAAAATGTTCCCATGATACAAAAGAAAGCGTCTGTGTTGTGGCAGCGTGAGATACAGGGAGAGCATGAATGAAATACGGAAAGGGAATCATGGCTAACGTGGCTGTCTTTTCATTTCGTCCACATATTTGTTACTCTAACGACAGCAAGATCTACTCTTAGCATGGTCTCTGACTGCTTTTGGAGCTCCTCAAGGCCAGGGAACGGGGAGCAGCTTAAATGATTCCCTCCCTTTCCAGTCATAGATTTTAGACTTCTGTGTCTGGAACACTCTAGCAAGGAATTACTAAGGGAGTAAGTACTGCAAAAGATGGAGAGCAGTGCTCTCAAGCTTTAATGTGCACACAAATCACCTGAGAATCTGTTAAAATGCAGATTCTGATTCAGTAGTCTGGGGTGATGCCTGAGATGCTTCATTTCTAACAAGTTCCCTGGTGATGCCGATGCTGCTGGACCATGGAGCATATTTTGAGCGGCAAGGAACACTCTAGATACAGAGTGCAGATAGAGAGGCTTCCCCGGATAGTAGCAGTCAAATGGTGAAGAGGCTTAGTGGAAAAGCAGCACAGTTCTTTTTGAACCAAGTGAAGGGAAGAGGAAACAATAGGGACGCAGAGACGAGGCTGATGGCACCTGTGCTCCTGAGGAGTTCAACTATCACAGATTTCAACTATCACAGATTTCAAGCGACATACACCGGAAAGGCATTGGCTCTCACAAGCTAAGGGAGAAAATATGCCGAGGGGTTGGAGTATGTGTTCTGGAGCTATACTGCCTGGGTTCAAGTTCCATCTCTATCACTTTCTGATAGACACTTTGATCATGTCACCCTACCTCCCTGAGTCATCTGTAAAATATGAATAATAGAGTTTATCTCAGGATGACTGTGGGGATTAAATAAAATGAAGGGCGTAAAGCTTTCGAATAGTATCATCCACATAGTGCTCATTAAGTGGTAGCTATTGTAACGCTTCCCATTTTTGAGCTGATACTGTTATAAGTACTACTGGGCTTTATTTAAGTGCTAGACAGCCATTATAATAGTGCCATATTGGCTTTTGATGTGAATCTCAAAGCAGCTTCCATTATTTGAGACATAGGAAAAGGCAGTGATTTTGGATTTAAGTAAACGGAATTCAAGCCAAAAATGTTAAAATGGGAAGAAAAGCTCCCTCTCAGAAAGTACACTTATTATGTGCTTTGACCTTTGTCACTGCCTCTGCCCACAACTTCTCTGGCTGGAGAATCATTTGAATGAGGAAAGAATGATTTAAAAATAAAAATGAACTACAGAAACAAACTGTATTCTGTCTCTGCCAAAAGGAAACGTAGAATCGGGACAATTATCATCCAGCCTGGGGCCGGCCAGGCCCAAGGGAAAGGAAAGGAGGGAAGAAATCCTAGAGAAAGATATTTACAAGCCCATCAAGCATGCAGTGAGAATCACCGAGTTGCAGGTACTGTCCTGGGATGAATAAAGGCATCAGACATTGCCTCTGTTTCAGGGGATTACAGTCTAGTTGGGAAGACATTACAATAAAATATACACACACAGAGAGAAGCAGATAGGTCCATACATACCAACCTGTGCGAAAGTTCCAGTGAGGAGACTTTGCTTAAAACAAGGAGTGTGTTTCTGGGGAGTAAACATTAGTCTAGAAAGGAAAGTTGGGCCTGACTGTGAAGGTATTAGGAGTTTGAGACCAGCCTGGCCAACATGGCAAAACCCTGTCTCTACTAAAAATACAAAAACATTAGCTGGGCATGGTGGTGCATGCCTGTAATTCTAGCTACTCAGGAGGCTGAGGCAGGAGAATCGCTTGAACCCAGGAGGCGGAGGTTGCAGTGAGCTGGGCTGGCGCCACTGCACTCCAGCCTGGGCGACAGAGTGAGACTCTGTCTCAAAAAAAAAAAAAAAAAGAAAGAAAGAAAGAAAAGAAAAAAGTATACTGTAGGCAATTAGAAGTTGATGCTATTTTCCTGGGGGTGAGGGTGTCATATGCAAAAAGCATTTTAAGAAAATCATTCTGATTGAGCAATTCAATAAATATTTATTGAGTATTATGTATAGCACCAGAGTCCAAGGAGACAAAAGGGGGAAGGGGGATGGGCTGGGAATGTTGTATGTATATCCTTCGGTACCCTCTCTGAGTTTGAAACGAATGTGTTATCTACTCAAAACATTTGAAAATGTATTAATATACTAAAATAATGTGTATGGTGTAGCATGGAAATGGGAAAGATGACTTTCAGTTGAGAGAATCTGGGAAGACTTCTTGAAGGCTATGAAGCTGGGTCTTTGAGAGGCAGCATTTCCACAGGTGCTAATTTGAGTGGGAGCTTGCCTTGAGCCACAAGGTGGGGGATAGATCTCTGCCGTCCAATACTGTAGCCCCAGCCACATGCAGCTATGGAGCCCTGAACATGTGGCTAGTGTGTGCAAATTGAGATGTGCTGGAAGTGTGAAATACTTATGGATTGTTGAAGACATAGTATGAACAAATGTAAAATTTTTCATTATTAATTTTTAGATTGATTACATGTGAAAATGATATTTGGAAAATAGAAACGTTAAAATGAATTTCACTTGTTTCTCATTTAAAAAAATGAAGGTGCTACATGATTTAAAGTCATATCTGTGGCTTGCATTAGATTTTCTCCCAGATGGTGCTATTCTAGATCCTGGAGATTTTCAGAGAATGGTGAGTTAGGTCAGTACTGCTGCAGCAGAAGGTGTATATGGGTAAGAGTGAGAAGAAAGGTTGGAAAAAGTGGGCCAGGCCAAATTTTGAAGGATGTCAGCCACTCAGCTGAAGAGTATGGACTTTATTTATTCACTGGTGAGCCGCTGCAGGATTCTGAGCACAGGAATCAGATCATCAAAAGGCTGCCTTGAGCTGGGGTGAATTAAAGGCCATAAGAGTAGTTAGTGTATTAATCAAGGAGTGAGGTGCTAGGCTCTGGGCTTAGGTGGTAGCTTTGAAATCAGAAAGAGAGAAATGTAAACTATACTGTGGAAGGAGAAGTGATAGAACTGAGTAGGGATGTGGCTGTCAAGAGATAACTTGAAGTTTTCTGACCTTGGCAATGAGAAGCACATCAGTGCCAGTGATAAACATCAGGAAGTCTGGAGAGGGAACTGAATGGGGACTGCCTGAGAGGGAAAATAAGTTTGATTTTTGACATGGCGAGCTTGAGGTGGCTGGGTGAAACATGGGATTGAGAGTGTGAGAGACAGATTTATTTTATTTTATTTTTGAGACTGAGTCTTGCCCTGCTGCCCAGGCTGGAGGGCAGTGGCAAGATCTTGGCTCACTGCAATCTCCGCCTCCCAGGTTCAAGTGATTCTCCTGCCTCAGCCTTCTGAGTAGCTGGGATTACAGGCACCCACCACCACGCCGGGCTAACTTTTGTATTTTTAGTGGAGACAGGGTTTCACCATGTTGGCCAGGCTGGTCTCAAACTCCTGACCTCAGGTGATCCGCCTGCCTCAGCCTCCCAAAGTGCTGGGATTACAGGCGTGAGTCACCGTGGCTGGCCGAGAGACAGCTTTTTGGATCTTAGTAGAGGTGATTATGGCAGTCAGATAATTATAATAATGATTAGTATGTTTATGGCATTGTAATACAGAAAATACACAAAATGTACTTGTCCTATATATTATTTTACACGATCCTTACAATAGTCCAAAGCTCACAGAATTTAAGTAAGTTGTCCAAGATCACATAGCTAGTTAGTGGCCAAGGTAGCATGCTAAAACTCGCCTTCCTTGTATCATTGTAATTGAAAGAAAATGCCACAGGTAAATGTAGAGAAACCTCAGATTCCAGATGATATATTTTCAGTTCCCCCAAGTTGCTTCCTAAATTGAGGGCTAACTCTGACCCTGGAAAAACCATCTTAGGTTCTCTTCAGTTGTTTGAAACATTATTTGTAGAGGTGAGGAAACTGAGGCCCTGAGAAGTTAGTGAAAGATTTGAAACGTCTATTAGTAAGAGGTATAGGTGGAACTCAGACAAGGGCTGTGGCAGATTGCGTTATTGTTTCTATAGATTGCCTTTTCCTCCTGCTTCCTGCCACGTGCCCTGATGAACTGATATGAGCTTGGTCATAAAACTTGCTTTGGCCAATGGGATGTGAGCCATAGTGACTTCCACTACATAGGATCAGAAGATTGAAAGCTGTGGCAAGGTTCAGCATTGTTTGCTCTTTTCCCTCTGCCGTAAGATTGGCATGTCCAAAGAAAAGGGCTCCTCCTTCAGCGAGGATCCTAGAATGAAGAAGACACAATGAGGCAGTGCCACAGATGACCTGTGGCTGCCACAGCATACCTTTGCTAATTGAGGTTTGGGGGTTGTTTTTAACCATCATACAAACCTAGCAAAAGCTGAAAGATACACTATCCCATTATATGGACTTTACTTCCTTTACATTGACTACACAATTACTCAGTTTTAATTTTTTTTTATTATTATACTTTAAGTTCTAGGGTACATGTGCGCAACGTGCAGGTTTGTTACATATGTATACATGTGCCATGTTGGTGTGCTGCACCCATTAACTCGTCATTTACATTAGGTATATCTCCTAATGCTATCCCTCCCTCCTCCCCCCTCCCCACAATAGGCCCCGGTGTGCTGGCTGACTCCTACTCATCCTTTAGGTCTCTAATTAAATATCACTGCTTCAGAGAGGACTTTCATGACCACCCACTGTAACTTAGGCCCCTTCCCTTTCCACCACACACATACACATACACACCATTATTTTCTCCTACAATATCAGTAGTCTTTCCTTCTAAGGCACTAAACACAACTGTAATCACCTATTGATTTGTTTACCATTGGCATGCTCCACTTGACTAAGCTCACGAAGACCTAAAATGCAACTACTTTTGCTAGCATATAGTGCCTAGCACAGTGGCTGTCATGCAGTAGATGTTAATGAATATTTGTAGGATGAATGATGGAGAGATGAATAGCTTATTGTTTACATGGTTGTTGGATCATAAACCAAAAACAAAGGAGGGTGCTTTGATTTAGGGGAAATAAGACTACTAAAGTATCTCCTAGGAGCAAGGATGAAGTATTACTTTTTCCTTTTTGGTCCTTCTCTTTCGAGGAAACTTTGAAAGCAGTGGCACTTTTCAAACCCCTTAAAAACAGATCTACTTGCCAACAGATTTCTCTGGCTTGGCAGGTTTTCTGCCTGATACCAGGGAAGCCTACTGAAGCCTGCAGATAGGCTGGGACTCCTCTACAAGAAAAGAGGACTATTGCCACGGAATGCTTAGTTATATGGAGGAAGAGATTCACCCACCCTTCCGTTTCTGAGTGGTTGATGCAATTTAGTAAGAAGTAGGAGGAGAAAGAGACTGCTGGGAAATGAGAATTATGTGCTGGATATAGTGGATGCCTTTCTGGTCCTAACCAGAAAAATCAGGCCCACTTCCCCTCACTTTCACCTGTCAATAGACCACTGAAGAGGTGACTCTGAACTGTATCACACCAAGCTGGCTGATCGAGTTTGAAGGCTTTGTGCAAAATGACCAGCTTTCCCATGACAGGACCATGCACACACATCTGCATACTCGGATGGCAGGAGCGGGGAGGAAAGAACAATTCTGTGCTTTAAATCATGAAATCTTTTGTATGGAGAAACTCACAAGGTCTCACAACTTGAATTGTTGAGATACACAGTGAAGCCTAATGTAGAGGTATAGTGTCAGTGAGGGGCATCAATGATTCACGAGGTCCCTTTCTTACTAGGGATGCCCACTAATCCTGTAACTCTAAATTTTCTGCCTTCTGTGACTCCAGAACACACAGGCACACTAGGTTCCTTAGGTAGGGCAGAATAGGAGAAGCTTATGAGGATATACTGCACTTTTAAAAAGTAAAATAAATGTAATAAAAAGCAGGCAGCATAATTGCCATGACTTATACCCTGTGACATTTGATAATAACAAGGTTGGTACATTACAAATAAGTTCCACATTTACAACTCTGCCTTGATATTTACACTTATTAAATTGTTGAGGGAGGTGGTTCCTGGATGCTGGAGGCCCATATATAAAACATATTAGCATAATTGGAGTACAGCCAAATCCCTCAGTGTACATTGCAGACACTTGTTAAAAGCTTGACCTTGGAGGGAAAAAAAAACTTCCTACTTGTCTTCAATCCATCCTCACCTCCTGAAAGTACTCCTCTAAAGTCAACTTCCAGCCAAACACAGTTTGGGGAGTTTGTCCTTAATGCTGACCTTAGGCAGGTCCTCAGTTCCCAGGACAGTGATGAAGGCTATGTTCTCACCTGGATGAGGAAATTACCTATGATTTTCCATTACCTGTAGCAAACATTCCTTTTCATTTGTTTAATTCCCTGAGAGTTGACACTACACATTAATTCATTGAGCAATTGCTTTGTGTAAAGGCCCAGAGATGAATGAGACCGTCACTGCCATCAAGGAACTTACACTTTAGTCAAGGACACAGACAACTAACTATAGTAGAAGGCAGAATGAAATAAAGGCCAGAATAGAGGTATGAACAAATTGCTGTGGGAGCATTGATAACACAATTTATTTTAATGGGGGAAGAAAAATTAAGAAAGGCTTCAGAAAGGCATTGGTCCTTGAAGGATTGATAGGAGAAAAGGGGTGAGGCTGGGCAGGAGGCCATAACAGTCAGAGCAAAGTGCATGTGTGTATAATGGCATGAAGGTATATGCACAGTTAGTGATGTAATCATATGTTTGGTATTGGTATGTTCCAATGATAAATCCTGTGTGGCATAGCTTAAGGAATGAGGTAGAAGAGGCGTGAAAGCTATGTTTGGGTCTGCTCCTGAGACCTTTGAAGGCTGCCCTGGTTTCGTTAATTAAGGAGAACAATCAAAGATTTTTGAAGTGGGCCAAGAAAGGCATTTTAGGATGCGCTCTCTAGAGTGTGAAGAATGGGTTGAAGAGGTAAGAGACTGAAACAGGGAGAGCAACTTCTGTGCCTGGCTGGATATTAGGGGAGAAGGAATAATACAAAATGCTTCCAGAGTTTCTAGCTATAGAAATTGGGAAAAGGCTAGTGCCAATACTGAGACAGGTGACCTGGATGGAAAGATAAGTTTGCTGGAGAAGAACATATTTGGTGGGGAGTATATGGAGTTTAGTGGGTGAGCTATACTTTTCGGTGGGAAGGTGGTTTTGGGGTCCAGGAAAGATCTCAGAGTCATCTCCATGAAAGAAATTCTTGAAGCTGTGGATGTGGCTAAGACGACACTGGAGGTGACAAAAACACAAATGAAGGCAACTAACAGTAATGCCTGTTCATAAGAATGATACAATAGACTTTGAAGATTTGGTGGGAAGGGTGGGGGGGGGTGAGGACTAAAGGACTACAAATTGGGTACAGTGTACAATGCTCGGGTGATGGGTGCACCAAAATCTGAGAAATCACCACTAAAGAACTTACCGATGTAACCAAACATTACCTGCTCTCCCAAAACCTAGTGAAATAAAATAAAAGAATGCCTATATTTGGGGGTCATTTGAAGACAACCAATGATAAAGGAGAATGAGTTTTCTGAGAGGTAGGGGAAGACAGGGCTAGGTACACTTGGTGGAAGACATGAGAGAAAATAAGTGGGATGAGGATTCAGAAGCATTCACAGGATTTGGCAGTTAGGTAGGTCATTGGTAGCCTTGTCAAGAGTCACAGCTTGAAGGTTGTTGTTTAATAGTATGGTGGAACCTTAAAGATGTTTGTAGACTGAGAGGAAATGTGAGGATGGATAATGGATGTCAAGAGTGAAGTCCTTACAATAATACAAAGTACTACACGACGTAAGGTCATAGCAAGTCAGCTTTGTTATCACAGATGCTCTGAAGTAAAAAAGTCATTGACATCTGGAAGACGTTTTCATTTTTATCATTATACTGAATTCTGCCAGGGGCCTTAGTACATGACCCCTTTCATTTCCCCTCCCTCTTTCTCTCAAGCACCACCATTAAGTGCTACCAGTTGTTCAGCCACATAAAGCACTCCATTACGCGATTTTTGTCCAAAAGTCGGGGCCACTGCTATTATATGCCATAGGTTTCCAAGACTTGTTCAAAAAGAAAATTCATAGTACTTAGGTATTTTCAATTTAATTCCCATTGTGATATTTGAGTTTCTGTAGGAAAATGGAGGGATGGCAACACAAGATATTTGGGGTGGAAAGAGATACAGCAGATTCATAAAACAGGCCTCATTCTTGAATAACACAATCTTAACCAAAATAAAGCCATTCAGCGTCACACGACCAGGGTCTGAATGTCGTAGGAGGGAAGTCTTAGAGTTATTTGAGTAGAAAGGCATTTAGCATAAAGGGAATAGACTTGGGCACAGTTTGAAAGTCTAAGAGATTACTGGGACCATAGTAAAATGGGAGAATCTGCTGTTCTTTTAGAGAATAGTAATTGTTCAAGAGCCTCTTAAATGTACAGCTTAAAATATTAACCAGACACTTAAGAAGGCCTAGCGATGAACTCACTGAAACTTTTCCCATAAATTATACTTTATCTAAATATCTTTCTTTCCTGACAGTATGAAACCAAAACTGAATCAGTATATTTTAATGTCCACTCAGTCTTTGTCAGTTTTTTGTTTCTTTGAACGGCCATTTAATGTTTTGGCTTTCAGTGTTGTTTAAAAAAAAAAAAAAAGGAAGAGAAAGGAAAAGAAAAGAAAGAAAAGAAAGGGGAAGAAAAAGGAAGGGAACTGAAGGGGGTGGGGAAAGAAAGGAAAGGAAAAGAAAGCAACCTAGAGATCTTACCCTTGCTCTTATTACCATAATCACTATAATATTACTGAATAAGTTCTGCAGAAATCATGTTCTCCTTTCTGCTCCATGTCTCTGTGATTTGATGCTACTTGCATATAAGGCTTGCATGAGCCATGCGACAGTACAGATAATAGGATCATAGCAGCCGGGTGTGGTGGCTCATGCCGGTAATCCTAGCACCTTGGAAGGCCGAGGCAGGTGGACTACCTGAGCTCAGGAGCTTGAGACTAGCCTGGGCAACATAGTGAAACCCCATCTCTACTTAAAAAAAAAAAAAAAAAAAAGCCAAGTGAGGCGGCATGCGCCTGTAGTCCCAGCTACTCGGGAGGCTGAGGCAGGAGAATTGCTTGAACCCGGGAGGTGGAGGTTGCAGTGAGTCGAGATCATGCAACTGTACTCCAGCCTGGCAACAGAGTGAGACTCCAACTCCGTCTCAAAAAAAAAAAAAAAAAAAAAAAAAAGGATCATAGCAAGCCTCAGAGCTGCAGCTGTGCATATCTGTGGTGCCACTGAAAACTGCTACCCCAGTTTGCGGCCTCATTTCTCATAAGTATTATTGCAATAACCTCCCAAAAAAGTTGGTCTTCTGTGGCCTCTCCGCACTCTACCTGTCCTACATAGAGCTTCTAGAGTCATCTTCCTTCAATGCTCCAAATAATTTCTTTGCTCAAAACCCCTCAATATTTCCCTGTCCTGTACAGAATCAAGAAGCCCAAACCACACATCCACTGCTGTGACTCATGGACCTTGCACTCTAGTCAAACAGAATTGTTCAATATTCTCTGCGTATGCACCAAGGTTCCAAGTTTATACCTCGGCTCATGCCTTCCCTCCCTCCCTCTTCAAACAGATGTCACTTCCATGAGATCTTGAACCACATCTAGCTGGTTCACTGTCATAAAGCCTGGTATTGTGTGTGGCACACAATAGGTGCTCAGTAAATACTGACTGAATGACTAACAGTGTCACAGATCCAAATTTACTTACCTCTTAAATTTCAGTTTAAATGCCAGCCACTCCACAAAATCTACACAGATCTCAGCTTCCCACCCAATAACCACCCCACCTCTCTAAAACTAAATTCTTGCTTTTTCTGAACCTCCACAGGCCTTATATCAGTTTCAACATCAATCAGTTTCTTTCTACCTTGAATTACAATTCTGTTTGTACATATCCCATCTCCCACTAGACTTTGAGATCTTGAAGCCAGGAGCTATGTTTAATTCATAATTGTGTCCTGAAAAAGCAACTTCCATTAAATGGACACTCAGTGATGAGAATAGCCCCACTGGGGAGTGGGGGTGGGGGCAGACTTTAACAAAGTAGAGAAGTTGAGGGGTTTTATTTATTTATTATTATGTCAAATAATATGATAATAGTGCTTACACTTTGCTCATAAACATCAAAAGGTGATGGCTGGACCTCAATTAGCCAAGATATAGGTGAAAATATTAGCTGAACTGCTATTATCCAAGATATAAGGTCATCATCGCTAAAGATTGAACTCTGGCTCATCTCCAAGAACTAGGAACAAAGTTATGATTTGCATAATTCATATATTTGCAAGTTGTTTTTCCTGAAATGGACACTACCTGTAATAATATTTTATTTGTGGCCAATGGGACTCTAGACATTTAAATAAATTCAGTCTGTAAATGAGATATTTGGCTATAGCTTTATTTTTATTGTAAATCAAAACTATATAGCATGTTACATGTATTGCATATATATTAATTTCTGGATTTCCATTTTTCCTTTGAGCTCTGGCCTTTAAGCTCAAATTCTCCTAGTTGTGGATACTAACGTTTGCAGACTTCCTATTAAGGAATTTGCCTATTTGGGTCTAAGGGGGGAGAAAACGCCAATGTATTTGATTCCTGATGTAAACCATTCCAAGGGAAACAATGGTGTTTGGTTTGCCTTTGAAACAAATGTTTCAGATCATATTATTTATAGACCTGGTTATTACATTGTCCAGATCTTCATTTTCAAGTCACCCCACCCATGATGAGATATTCTATTGAAGGCTCTCCAGAAAATAATAATCTACAGTCCTTTTATTACTCATTCCAGATTTTTACCCTTCTGAGCATTTGAAGCCCACTTGCTTAATTCTATACTCAATACCAAAACAAAACAAAACAAAACAAAAACCTTTTCTGTTGAAGTAGTTTCTCTGGAGCATGTAAATCACCCTTCTGATGTTTCTAAACTTTTCAGTTGCACAGTATCTCCACTACTGTAGCAAGCAGTGCTAAAGAAAACCTTATGATTCCTACAAGTATGTTTTTAATATGATCCCATGATCTCCACCTGACGGGGCCCATATAAAAGCACTCCTGCACTTCTCTTTGGTTGAGGCCTCTCCTCCTAGAATGTTCTCACATCCTGTCTTGACTCTCCAGAGTTCATGCCTTTTCACTTGTGTTTAACCTTAATTATCATAGACAGTACAACATTTAATGTATATCTTAACTTTATTGAATAAGTAAGTAGCCATTACATATAGATTGCAAGTTATTCTTGGTCCTGCTTAGAGATAGGCGTTTATTCCAAGGTGAAACGAGAGCACAAATCCACAGTTCTACTGCAAGTGAAATACTTCTTTAGGGTGGCTTGGTATGGACACAATCTCCCTCAATACCCACTCAAAGCAGTCTTTGCTTTCACCTCTCCCTTCAGGTAAGGGATTCACGGTATTTAAAATAAGCTTGTAAAGAACCCTTCTGTATCAGAGGTAGTTTTGTGCCTGTATTGTGAACCATAGAAGGCATCTGGTCAAAGGCGTCAAAAAAGGGGCAGAAGAGGTACATCAGAGCACAGAGTTGGGATCGATTATTTTTTTCAAGTTAATTGGCCATGGGGGCAAAAGTATCAACCAAAATTTAGAATAGCCTGTCCATCCATTTAACAACAAAGCATGCAGTAGCCTGTGCAAACTTTTAGAGACAAACTTCGATTTGGTTTGAGCACCATGAATGCATCTTAAAAAGTGAAAAATCCATTTATGTGCAATGAGTACTGTAGTGAGTTGCACGGTGCCCCCCCCCCAAAAAAGAATATATTCAATATCCTAATCCCTGGAACCTGTGATAGTACCTTATTTGGAAAAAAGGTCCTTTCAGATGTAATTAAGAATCTTGGAATAAGGGAATTAACATGGGTAATCTGGATGGGCCCTAAATCCCATCATAAGTGTCTTTTTAAGAGAGAGGCAGAGGTAGATTATATATACAGAGGGGAAGTGATGTGAAGACAGAGCAGAGGGAGATGCAGTCACAAACCAAGGAATGATGGCAGCCACAAGAAACTGGAAGACATGGGAAGAGTGCTTCCCCTAGAGTCTCCAGAAGCAGCTCAGCCCTGCCAACCCCTCAATTTTGGACTTTTGGCCTCCAAAACAAGAAGATAATAAATTTCTATTGTTTTAAGCCACTGGGCTTGAGGGTAATTTGTTACAGCAGCCACAGGAATCTAATACAGATTGTGAAACTGGGAAATTGGGTACTTCTGTAACAAATGTCTTAAAATGTGAAAATGGCTTTGGAATTGGATAATGGGTAGGGACTAGAAGAATTGTGGTGGGTGTGATAGAAAAAGCTAGATTGCCTTAACCAGATAGTTGGTAGAAGTATGAATGTTAAAGGCATTTCTAGTGATGGTTTAGAAAGAAATGAAGATTTTATTGGAAAATGGGAGAAAGGGAATCCTGGTCGTATAGTGGCAAAAAGTTTATCTAAATTGTCTAGTACAGTAGTGTGAAAAGTAGAATAAATGATGAACTTGGATGTTTAGCCGAGGAAATTTTCAAGTCTAGTGTTAGAGGTATAGCTTAGTTTCTTCTTAGTGCTTATAGTAAAATAAGACAGAAAAGAGATACATTGACAAAAGAGGCTGGGCATGGTGGCTCACACCTGTAATCCGGCACTTTAAGAGGCCAAGATGGGTGGATTGTTGGAGGCTAGGAGTTCAAGAGCAGCCTGAGCAACATAGCAAGATCAAGCCTCTACAAAAAATGCAAAAATTAGCCAGGCATGGTGGCATGCACCTGTAGACCCAGCTACTTGGAAGGCTGATGCAGGAGGATCACTTGAGCCTGGGAGTTTGAGGTTACAGTGAGCTATGTTTGCACCACTACACTGCAGCCTCTGCACTCTGGGTGGCAGAGTGAGACCTCATCTCTAATAAATTAAAAAAAAATTTTTTTAAGAGAAAAGAACCATATAAGTGGACAAGGAATCAGTACCTGATAACTGGGTAAATTCGGAGCCTATTCAGATTGTAAAAAAAAAAAAAAAGATGCTAAAATTAGGAGATTCACTGTTAGAAAAGTGTGCTCTGGAGATAAGCCCAAGGGTGTGTCTTGACAACCTTTGGCTAGTGCTGAAGAGGTTAGGCATTAACTTGTGGATTTATTTGACTGTTTCAACAGAAGCCAAGAATAGAGATGGGGTTATTCAGGAAAAATCTTTTCTGAATGTGTGAATCAATGTGACATACATGGAAGACCCACAAGGTTTTTGAGAATGCTATACCAGCAGAAACACTTCCAACTGGGCCTAAAAGGGACAGGGAGAGAATAAAATGAAAGAAGATTGTGAGACTGCCAAAAGTCTACAGGTAGGAAACCCATTGATAAAAGTACTCAGCTGCAAACACGTGCTACCCTTCAAGATAAGGGAAGCACCATCCTGAGAGCAGACCTGCAGGTACAGAGGCAGAGGCCCAAGTGTGGGAACAGAGGAAGAAATGCAAGCCACAGGCACAGAGGCAGAGGCCCAATCCATAGTCCAAGAAAGAAGAGCTACAGGCCCAAAGGGTGGAGCCCTGAGAGAGAGGATTACTGCCAGGTCTTGAAATATAAGAAGAGAAATTTGTCTGGCTAGATTTTGAAAATGATTGGGACAGGAGACTCCATTCCACTTTCCATTCTCTCCTTTTTGAAACAGAAATGTCTGTAACCGTTATCCTATGCCTGTTCCCACCATTGTAATTTGAAAGCAGGTAACTTTTCTGTTTCACTGGTTCTCAGAGGAAGAGGAATTTTGCCTCAGGAAAGACCATACCAGAGTTTCACTCATACCTGATTTAGATGATCTAAATGATAAGCTTTGGAACTTTTGAACCAATGATATTTGAATGAGATTTTGGACTTAGGATTGAGTGCAAAATGGGTTGAGACTTTTGGGAATGTTAGGATGGGATGAATGTCTTTTACACATGAGACAGACATAAATTTTGGGCCAGAGGGCAGACTTGGGTGGGCTAAGAGTGGCTTCCTAAAAGATATAGCCACATCCTAATCCCCCAAACCCGTGAATGTTATCTTATTTGGAAAACGGGGCCTTGCAGATGTAATTAAGTTAAGAATCATGAGGTGAGGAGATTATCCTGGAGTCATCTGGGTAGTCTCTAAAAGTCATAATAAGGATCCTTATAAAACAGAGGCAGAGGGAGATTAGGTACACAGAGGAAGGTGATGTGAAGACACAGCAGAAAGAGAAATGTGGCCATAAGCCAAAAAATGCCAATAGCCACCAGAAGGTGGATGTGGCAAGGAAAGATTCTCCTCTAGGGCCTCTGGAGGGAGCATGGCTTTGCTGCCCTCAAGAAATGTAAGCAAATAAGTTTCTGTTGTGTTAAGCCATCATATTGGTAATTGGTTACAGCAGCCAAAGGAGATGGATGCAATTAGTTAATATTTTAAGAATTCTGTACCTTTAAAAAAATATTCTGAAGAAAATCTGCATAAATGGTGCTTCTCACATGTGGCAGTAATATGGCCAACAAAAGACCTTAGTGTAATTTGGTTTCATACTAAAAATGTCACTATATACTTATTTTAGTGATACTTTTCAATCTAAAACAAAACTGCAAATGGCTAGAGCAGGACCATTATAAATCTGGGAAACAAACCTTTTAACTCAATTATTGGAACTTCATGAAAGACCCTGAAAAGTTTTTTAATGTTTGTGAAAAGCAAGTGGGATTTGCTCTAAATAAAAATATATAAGTTATCAATAATAGTACTTCATTCGTTCTTGTTCACAAACTAGAAAATAAGGCAAGTTTGCGTCTGGAAAAGGTGATACATATCAGTATTTCTACCTTGACCAGCTTGATAATATAGCTAGGCATATGCTCCCAAATTTTAGTCAGGGTTAACATTTTCAAAATCACTCTCCTACAGACTGATAAGCTGTCAAAAGAATTAAAAAAGCCATACCACGAAGATTTCAGAAAAGACATTGTAAAGTCAAAAATACACATATTACGTATTTACATAAATTAGAACCTAAACTTTTGTTGTTGTTAAAAAACAGTGTAACTGATATGTCCCTTAAATGTGTATGTGCACATGTGTGTGTTTGTGTATGTGTGTTTTCAGATCGGATAGAACTATAAAATCTCAGATACTGTCACCCTTTTTGCTTTCTCTATTGTAGCAGCTTCAGAGCTTTTAAAAGTATAATACCTAAGTAAGGATGCACTGGAGGCAAAGGCAGCAGTTTGAATCATTATACATCTATATAAAGGAATCTGTAAGCTGCTGGTCACTTGTTTACTTTATCTCAGATGGGGATTTGCCAAGCCAGCCATTTGTTCTTCTCTCTGAATATCTACAATGTGCTTTGAATGAGTAGAAACAGTATTTTCTATAAGAAATATACATGTAAGAAATTTCTTACAATAATCACAATCATCTGCGTGAATTAGACTTAAAATTGCACTCCAGAGAAGTTATACCACATTATTTCAATGTATATTTTAAAATAATAGACAAGTTAAGTATAACTTTTACTCCCTAATCTATTTAAGAAAAATGTAGAACCTGTTTTCCCTGCTAGACTTGTTTTGGCAGCATCATTTTAATTTGTTAATATAAGGTAAGTAAGTATGATGATAATTGAGAAGTTCACTTAGTTGGAATTATTGTAGCAAGAGATATAAATATACACACATATTTACACATACATACATAAAATTTCTTTTTCTTCTTCAGACCACCAAAGTGAAATTGGAAAGAGAGTAGAAAGGGAGATAAAACAATTGACCTTTTAGACAGTTTTCTGCTGCCTCCTGCAAAAAGAATTCTTTTTCCTCTCAGGTTTTCTAGAATTCTATTCCCTGCCTTCAAGGGACTCAAGGGAGAAAGAAGCAATAGAAAAAAGAAATAAACCACAGAGCATAGGAATCAATATTTGTCTTTGAAATCTAAATAAAGGTAATAGAATTTTCAGGTTCATCCCTAGCATAAACATTAAAATGTGAGGGTTTTCTCAAAAATAGCCATATAAAGTATTTGTATAAAGTAGATATCTGTGCATAATTAGAAAATACCTCTTTAAATAAAGTTTAAATCACTTTCTCTAACTGATTCGGTTAAACTTTGGTTTATTTTTAGCAATGAGAAATGCTTGCAATATCATGCTGAAATGCTAGCTAGACTAATGATAAGTTTAATTTCAGCCAAAGCAGATGAATCCATCAGCTTTCACTTGAGATAAGATTCTAAATAACTCAACTGGGGTGGAGCAGTACTTTCATGAATTTCCAAAATGGCTTCTCTTACAGTGTGCATAATATTAGCCCCTCTCCAAATCAAGATGTATATTTTTCTTGGCCCTTTTCTATTATATATGTAACAGGAATTGGAAGCTGACACTGGATAATACTTTCTATTCTTTTTCTTCTCTTTTGTTTTTGGTGGGGGTGACTTACACATTTAAGATTTTAAATTTTTGACAGACTGAATGTTTTTGAAAGCCTTAGAACTCTTCAATTTCTTACACTTTCATCATCACAGTCAGGTCACACACAATTACAAATGATACACATCTTTACACTAAAATGGAACACATTTTGTAATCCTGATAACTGTATTCAGATTAGAATAATTGTGGGAGGAGTCTTGCAATAGTATTACAAATGCACACTACTTCATCCAGCTTATCTTGATCTTTGCAAAAATGCACTTATTCCCTTTCCAGCCGCTGAGTGCATACTTTGTTCTTCTCAAAATGCATCATTTTGTTTACTTAAATATTTTCATATTCTTTGGCATCAGGAATCACTTAGATGAGATAGCTCCATTGTGGCGAGAGCGTGACCTTTCCAAAGGTACTCGTCTGTTATCTGTAAGACAAAGAGAAAAAGAACCAAAAGCATGGTAAGCTTTAGATCTTTGCTATTACATGATGTTAGGTTGAGAAAGGTTTTCAAATAGTCCTGAAAAATCACTTCAAATGAATATGTAAATAAGTAACAAGGAACTCAGATCTGAGGAGTTCATGCGGCAGCTGCCCGGCTGAGTTCAAGAGTTCTGCAATCAGCAATAAATGACATTTTCTTGGTAAGCGAAGTCAGAGTGATAAAAGAAATGGAAGCATTCTCTCAAGCACAGTCCCCTTGGAAATAGCAGGCAACAACAAAATTCTTTGGTAAAGATGTTAAATTGAAAAGATCTATATACAGCACCTTTTGTTGGAAAGCACTTCAATTCCCCATGAGTTTTCAATCTGTATGTTGGCTACCTCTAGAGGACACCAGCATGGGCAGAGCAGAAAAGAGTTTTTATTTTTTACAATGATTGCAGTATGTGTCAATCACACTAGCTACCAAATTTGCTTGATTGTATGATGTAAAAAAATTCAATATATAGTCATTATGGGAATGAATAATGAATAGGACCTATTCTAGGTCCCATTCACACTACCCGTCACAGGAAGAATAATTATTATAGAGACAACAAAATTTGGAAAACAAAGTTTAAAAGCATTGAAAGTTGCTGAAAATAGTTCTAGCTTTAATAGGGAAAAGGTTTACAGCTCTGCATTGCAATGATCACTACTATGTTATTATCACCTCTGTTTTATGCTCTGCTTAAATGCAATTGATGTGGGTGAAAATTCCTTTCTGAAAAAAGCATAATATACTTAGATTCTCTATTTAGAATGAGACTAGGTCCCTAAAAATAATGACAACCACCAGCACTTACATAAATGCTAACACTTTACACTCGTTAATTTGCTAATTCACACAACATCCCCGGGAGGTAAGCCCATTTCATTCTATCCTATTATCTGTGCTTCAGTGATGAAGGTTACACAGCAAATCAATGGTATGATGGGGGATTATAATGCAAAGTTAATGCCTAAATGTCAGACCTGCTTTGTTCAGAGGTGAAGGTTGGGGCCTCCCAAGCTGCTACTCATTTCCTTCTTGAGATGATGACACCCAACTAACACATCCTGCCTGTTATATGGGGAGGAAAAACTCAGAACTGCTGAGGTTTTGCCATGGTGCCTTTCTTGTCTGTGCTACCATCTCTTGACTGATTTCCCGGTAGTCTGTGGTCAGCAGACAGAGCAAAGCTAACGGGCCTCCATGACCCCAGCCTCATTAACACCACGGTATGAGTGTCCTGAGCCAACCAGCCGTAAACTTAAAGCCTACTGAGTGCTTCATAATGCAATAATATCACTGAGAGGTGAGAAAGAAAGGCATTTTCTCTACTCAGAGATATATCCGAGTGATGGATTATTTGGGTATCCTTTTGAAGATACCATTAAAAAATCCATTATTTAGTTTGAGATATGGATCACAATTCAGCTAAAAATGTGAAGATAACATTCCTGAATAAAGGACTTATTACTTAGATGTCACTGGTTTGCATACAGATTGGTTTTCTACTTCTTAGAAAACATTTAAAAATGAGATTACAATATAATGGTTCCCATTGCATTGCTAGCATGAAAGTGTTTGGTGTTAAAGCTACCAGACATGAGAATGATGGTAGCATTCCTAGAGGATCATGCTGACTTGAAAAAAGACTTGTGCCTTGGTTGTCCTACACACTAAGGTCAACAGGCATCCACACTTCACTTCAGTAATGCTACTGGCACCCCACACTATCACTCACTACCCGCTAGGTCCAAGACAAGTACCACATTCAAAAACCCAGCTTTGCAGCAACAAATGATGGGATGTAAGGCTTCACATCAATGTGCAACTTACTGGTGTCATCTGGTATGAGAAAACAAAGTTTCAGGTCAAAACAAACTGACGGAAAGACATGGAAGCTTTTGCAAGGCAGGATAAACATTGAGTTCAGGGCCTAAATCCAGCTTTTGACATGCACAAAACATAATTATTCTAGATTTTCTCCCTCTCTTTTTTCCTTTCTCCTTTCCTTTTTTGCCTCTACCTCCCACACCTCTCTGGATGTCTAATTTGTCCCAATATTAATGAGATAATTATAAGAAGCAATTCTGTAAAAGTTGCTACTCACATTTTCATAATGTCAACCTACAACCTTTATGAAAAAAATATCATTAGAAACAATAGCAGCAATGGCTGATCTGGACCTTTTATTTCCAACTCTCTGTATGTATGTTAAAACTAATTTAGTTAAAAAAACCAAACATATATACACATATATATAAATATAAACATATATGTGTGTGTGTATGTGTATATATATATGTACACACACACTCTTATACTCTGCGTGTTTGTGTGTGTGTAAATTTGGTTTCACTTATCTTCACGTTCTAATGGCTAGCAATCTAATGATGATGACTTCCATGTTTGGAGTCATGTCTTCTTTTAAGTAGAGATTGAATATCACTCAATTGTTTGAAATACAACTTTTATATTTATAGTATTAAAAACTAATGGGGAAAAAGCCATGGCCTGGCCCTCATAAGGTCAGGACTCATAGCTGGCATCACATTTATGAGAAAAGGGCAAATGTTAGATATGATTGCTGCCAGAGGTGATACATTAATTTGGGTGATAGTGGACATGGTTGTATGTCCTCTTTGGAAACAGGTGGAGAAACTGGGTGCTCATGTGATATGATCTGAGAGCTCCATGAGACCCAGCCTGAATCCAATTCACTTTTCTAACTAGTCTCATTCTCCTAATACTAGTATAGTTTAGGTGAAAAAAATACAGGCTTCTCCTTCAAAAAGTCAATAGTTGACAACACATTTATTTACCTGAGATTATATGGAGGGCTTTGTTAACAAGTAGTGGCATCCCTTCCAATCTGCCTGTTATCTTTTTGGAAACCAAAGAGAGAAAAATGGAAGAGGAGGGTCTGTCTATGTATGTATACTTGTTGGGGACATTGTGCAATGAAATACAGAAAAACACACTTGATTGGAGGAGGGGGTAACAGGAGTTGTCATATTCTTCATCTGAGTCATTTTTCTTAATTCATAGACTAACACATTATGGTCTAAGAATTCATTAAGGGATTCTAATGTTTGTAAACATGAGGATTAATGCAGCAATAAGCCTGAGAAATCAATCCCAAAATGGACCTTCCAAATCCACCAGAGTCGGCTATGCATACGCTAACAGATTCTTTTTGTTCATCAAAGGCTTTGAAATGTGCTCCACGTGAAGGTGAATAGATTCTGATACTATGAAGAGTGACCTGGATAAAGCATAAGGTTGAAGACAGGAACACAGTTATATAAAAATGTGCATCCTGGGCCCGGCACGGTGGCTCCTGCCTGTAATCCCAGCACTTTGGGTGGCTGAGGTGGGGGGATCACCTAAG